>NC_090253.1:45414257-45439257 GCF_037325665.1 Littorina saxatilis | reverse complement strand
ACACACACACACACACACACACATACACACACACACACACACACACACACACACACACACACACACACACACATACACACACACACACACACATACACACACACACACACACACACACACACACACACACACACACACACACACACACACACACACACACACACACACACACACACACACACACACACACACACACACACACACACACACACACACACACACCTGTCGTCCAGTGTCAGATGTCCTTGACCGCAGTGACCAATGTAGAAACAGTCCGCCTCGTCCTCCCCTCCCTCACACTCCCTCTCCACGTTACACCGGAAGTGATCAGTAAAGGCCGGTAACTCTGGCACCGAACAGTTCCACAGGCCGCCATTGACACGCAATGGCTGATGGGACACCTGTCATGTTCACATTGTTTCGTTACGCCTGACTCTTGTAGCTCGACTTCCCTCAACAGGCAGTTCCGCACATCATCATCATCATGATCATCATGATCATCATGATCATCATCGTCATCATCATCATCATCATCATCATCATCGTCATCGTCGTCATCACCATCGTCATCGTCGTCGTAATCGACAGCATCATCGTCGTCGTCGTCATCATCAGCAGTATCGTCGTCGTCGTCGTCATCATTACCATCATCATCGTCGCCATCATCATCATCGTCATCATCGTCATCATCATCATCATCACCATCATCATCGTCATCATCATCATCGTCGTCATCACCATCGTCGTCGTCATCATCAGCAGTATCGTCGTCGTCATCATTACCATCATCATCGTCGCCATCATCATCATCATCATCATCATCATCATCATCATCATCGTCATCATCATCGTCGTCGTCATCATCATCAGCAGTATCGTCGTCGTCGTCGTCATCATCATTACCATCATCATCGTCGCCATCATCACCATCGTCATCAGCAGCAGCATCAGCAGCATCATCATCATCATCATCATCATCATCATCATCATCATCATCATCGTCGTCGTCGTCGCCATTATCATCATCATCATGCAGCAAACTGAACGCAGAGCAGTGTCACTCACCGGGTGATAAGAATACAGCAGTTGGAATCCCCTAGCCCTGTTACTGTGGCTAATGTCACTCTTAAAGTGCACGTGGATCTCCCGTGTGTCCAACAGGGTGGGGCGGGGCGGGGAGGTAGCGCACACCTTCCACACTCTCTCCCCCTCCGATGTCCCCCCAGCGTACACGTCCACCCGGTCCCAGCAGCGGGCCGCCTCAAGGTGAAGCCTGTGCACGCTCAGGAGAGTCACGTGATCTGAGGGGGGAGACATCTGCAGCCAGGTATCTGTTAATTTTGGGTAAGTCTTTCCCTCACCAAAACCCACAGTTTGGATGTAACCTACAAAACAAGGGATATTTTTTTTTAGCCGAGTCTTATTGATACCTTCCTACCTGTGTAAACCATTTTGTAAGTGACCAAAGACACCCCTTTCCCCCACCCCACCCCACCCCTGGCTTTTACATAGGATAAGAGCAACAATTCACTAGATATATATTAGGAACCACGACCTCGCCGCTATTAACAGCTATTGTGTTTTCAGCGTAGAAATAGGGTCCGATATTTAGACGAGACAAGTATAATGCCGACGAGTCGAAGACGAGTCGCATTATACTTGTTCGAGTCTAAATAGCGGACCCTATTGCTACGCTGAAAACACAATAGCGATTATATAGCTGTTCTGACCTTGATTTGTTGTTCCAAACTTACAAAATGACAGTTATTGTGTTCCTTACGCGCATCATTTTCGCGCAGCCACACCGCTACACGCTTTCTGACTTTCGAAGAAAAACTCCAACTGCATTCGATTTGTGTGGTTACGTCCCTTGAATGAGACGGAAACTCGTCTGCTACAAAACCTGAGATCAACTCATCGACGCAAACATTGTCATTTTGCCAGTTTGGAACAACAATTTGAACAAAGCAAGGTTAGAAAAGCAATACAACCGCTAGTGAGTGTTTAGCGTAGCAATAGGGTCTGATATTTAGACTCAAACAAGCATAATGCGACTCGTCTTCGACTCGTCGGCATTACTTGTCTCGTCATGAAGCGATTTTTTCAACCTCAGTTTAACCTTTGCCGGATGCCGCTTTTGACTACACACTCCCGACGATGCGGGTTTGTCTGAACCCATACATTTGAAAGAGGGTTTTTACCGTTTATTCCTCTAACGACGATGCGGGTTTGTCTGAACCCATACATTTGAAAGAGGGTTTTTACCGTTTATTCCTCTAACGACGATGCGGGTTTGTCTGAACCCATACATTTGAAAGAGGGTTTTTACCGTTTATTTCTCTAACGACGGGGTGGGTTCAGGGAAACCCACAGCGCTACTTCAGTGGTTGCATCGAGTTTCTCCCTTCACCGACCTCTTGCAGGGGAGGGAGAGGGGGAGGGAGAGGGGGAGGGAGAGACTGAGAGACTAAGAAAGAGAGAGAGAGAGAGAGAGAGAGACTAAGAAAGAGACTAAGAAAGAGAGAGAGAGAGAGAGAGAGAGAGACTAAGAAAGAGAGAGAGAGAGACTAAGAAAGAGAGAGAGAGAGAGACTAAGAAAGAGAGAGAGACTAAGAAAGAGAGAGAGAGAGAGTCTAAGAAAGAGAGAGAGAGAGGGAGACTAAGAAAGAGAGAGAGAGAGAGACTAAGAAAGAGAGAGAGACTAAGAAAGAGAGAGAGACTAAGAGAGAGAGAGAGACTAAGAAAGAGAGAGAGAGAGACTAAGAAAGAGAGAGAGACTAAGAAAGAGAGAGAGAGACTAAGAAAGAGAGAGAGATACTAAGAAAGAGAGAGAGAGACTAAGAAAGATAGAGAGAGAGAGACAAATAAAGAGAGAGAGAGAGACAAATAAAGAGAGAGAGAGACTAAGAAATAGAGAGAGAGAGAGACTAAGAAAGAGAGAGAGAAAGACTAAGAGAGAGAAAGAGAGACTAAGAAAGAGAGAGAGAGACTAAGAAAGAGAGAGAGGGAGACTAAGAAAGAGAGAGAGACTAAGAAAGAGAGAGAGAGAGACAAAGAAAGAGAGAGAGAGACTAAGAAAGAGAGAGAGAGAGACTAAGAAAGAGAGAGAGAGAGACTAAGAAAGAGAGAGAGAGAGACTAAGAAAGAGAGAGAGAGACTAAGAAAGAGAGAGAGAGACTAAAAAAGAGAAAGAGAGACTAAGAAAGAGAGAGAGAGAGACTAAGAGAGAGAAAGAGAGACTAAGAAAGAGAGAGAGACTAAGAGAGAGAGAGAGAGACTAAGAAAGGGAGAGAGAGACTAAGAGAGAGAGAGAGAGAGAGAGAGAGAGAGACTAAGAAAGAGAGAGAGAGACTAAGAAAGAGAGAGAGAGAGAGAGACTAAGAAAGAGAGAGAGAGACTAAGAAAGAGAGAGAGAGAGACTAAGAAAGAGAGAGAGAGACTAAGAAAGAGAGAGAGCGAGAGACTAAGAAAGACTGAGAGAGAGAGAGAGACTAAGAGAGAGAGAGAGAGACTAAGAGAGAGAGAGAGAGACTAAGAAAAAGAGAGAGAGAGAGACTAAGAAAGAGCTAGAGAGAGAGAGACTAAGAAAGAGAGAGAGAGACTAAGAAAGAGAGAGACTAAGAAAGAGAGAGAGAGAGACTAAGAAAGAGAGAGAGAGAGAGACTAAAAAAGAGAGAGAGAGAGAGACTAAGAAAGAGAGAGAGAAAGAGAGACTAAGAAAGAGAGAGAGACTAAGAGAGAGAGAGAGAGACTAAGAAAGAGAGAGCTAGAGACTAAGAGAGAGAGAGAGACTAAGAAAAAGAGAGAGAGAGAGACTAAGAAAGAGAGAGAGAGACTAAGAAAGAGAGAGAGAGACTAAGAAAGAGAGCGAGCGAGAGACTAAGAAAGAGAGAGAGAAAGAGAGAGAGAGAGAGACTAAGAAAGAGAGAGAGAGACTAAGAAAGAGAGAGAGAGAGAGACTAAGAAAGAGAGACAGAGAGAGAGACTAAGAGAGAGAGACAGAGAGAGAGACTAAGAGAGAGAGACAGAGAGAGAGACAGAGAGAGAGACAGACAGAGAGACAGACAGACAGAGAGAGAGAGAGACAGAGACAGACAGTCAGATAGACAGACAGTCAGATAGACGGATAGACAGACAGACAGACAGACAGAGCAACTGACAACAGACATACAGACAGAGAGATACGGACAGACAAACAGAGAGACAGACAGTCTCTTGGAGACAAACAGGCAGACAGACACTGTTCCGCCGCTTTGGTAATTATGGGTGTAGCAGAACCCGCGCCGTCGGCAGAGGGATAGTTACAATCACTACTACTCTTTAAAAGTATGGGTATGTGTGAACCCGCGCCATCGGTAGTGTTTATGTAAATTATCATAATCAATTAATTCTGATGTTTTGTCATGTACACACTAAAAATTTGCAGACAGAGAGCAAATTAGGTGTGTGAGAGATACTTAAAATTTCAAAACGATACCTTTAATGGTTCCAGAGTTACAATGATTTTAGTGTGTCTCTGGGTACAGGTGAACCCAGGAAGCACGGCAAAGGTTAAACACTCTTTTTTAAACGACTTTATGAATGTTAGTACCTAGGGTCGATCATCAATACTTTAGTGGGGAAGTGGGATATTCAGTGTGGAGTTACGAAATAAAGAAAAGCCGAATGCGAAAGTGTGTCTCAGTGGCAACTGAGCTCACACAGGTAGGCCTACACATTGACACAGAAACGGCTGTTCCATGAAATATTTGTCACCCCCCTGTTCGAACTACATCTTTTGACTTAGGTCATTTTGTAGTGTTTAAGGACAGAAAATAATTGGTTTAGCCCTGTTTCATCGGGAAATTAGCAGAAAAAGGTATGTTATCGTCATTTGTAAAGCTGAAATACATTTCTGAGTAGAATAACATTGTCAGTGTATTAGTGCTGTTAGCTTAGTCCTGAAACATCGTGTGGTACAGATGGGTAAACCGGAACCATGCGTCTTTGTTATTGCCGATATCGTTTGGATATCGGCAAACAATTGCCAACTTCCGTAGCGTTATCGTTTGATGATCGGAATACGGATGTGTGAGACCATCCAATCACAGCCCCCGAATTCCCCCACGTGTCTATCAGAATAGCTATATCTGTTCACATTGAGATTGTTTGTTCTCATTGAATTCATCACCTGCGTGGATCATCAGCTAATTGAATTTAGCGCAGACAAAAACGAAAAAGCTAAATTGAAAACAAATAGTGGCACGTACGGCCGATGATAGTTGTGTGTGATAGGTTTCCAGTTGCGAATCTTTTTATTCTATGAAGAGATTCACACATTAATACCCCTCAAAAAGTATAGCACCTCGCCCTTAAAGATGAACAAGTCGCGTAAGGCGAAAATACAACATTTAGTCAAGTAGCTGTCGAACTCACAGAATGAAACTGAACGCAATGCAATTTTTCAGCAAGACCGTATACTCGTAGCATCGTCAGTCCACCGCTCATGCTCATGGCAAAGGCAGTGAAATTGACAAGAAGAGCGGTTTAGTAGTTGCGCTGATAGGATAGCACGCTTTTCTATACCTTTCTTCGTTTTAACTTTCTGAGCGTGTTTTTAATCCAAACATATCATATCTATATGTTTTTGGAATCAGGAACCGACAAGGAATAAGATGAAAGTGTTTTTAAATTGATTTCGACAATTTAATTTTGATAATAATTTTTATATTTTTAATTTTCAGAGCTTGTTTTTAATCCAAATATAACATATTTATATGTTTTTGGAATCAGAAAATGATGGAGAATAAGATAAACGTAAATTTGGATCGTTTTATAATTTTTTTAATTTTTTTTAACAATTTTCCGATTTTTAATGACCAAAGTCATTAATTAATTTTTAGGCCACCACGCTGAAATGCAATAGCGAAGTCCGGGCTTCGTCGAAGACTACTTGACCAAAATTTCAACCAATTTGGTTGAAAAATGAGAGCGTGACAGTGCTGCCTTAACTTTCACAAAAAGCCGGATATGACGTCATCAAAGACAGTTATAAAAAAAAAAAAACGTTCGGGGATATCAATCCCAGGAACTATCATGTAAAATGTCATAAAAATCGGTCTAGTAGTTTGGTCTGAATCGCTGTACACGCACGCACGCACACACACACATACACACACACACACACACACATACACCACGACCCTCGTTTCGATTCCCCCTCTATGTTAAAACATTTAGTCAAAACTTGACTAAATGTAAAAAGGCACCTCATCCTTACAGATGCTGCGAAGCACCGCACTGAACAAGATTAAACGTAATTACTGAACATGTTCGCCAGACAATCATTATTTACGCGATAGAATTATTCCCAACAGCACACACCATTACACCCCTTGCAGAGAACCAGGAGAACATAATTTTATCGGTAGGTTCTAGGGCAACGGGCCATACAGACCGACGGGCTATACAGCCTTGACTACTGATCTCTACATAACGTTCCGTTCACCTTCAGTGGGAACGCTCAGCCTCCACTATCAAAGTTACTGTGATCAAACCCTCAAATCATGAGAGGTACATATACATGTACAACGAAAACCTAAATCACTGAGAGGTACTTCAACTCAATCTGCCTCACTTTAAGAGAGCAACAACCCAATCCAGGGCAATATATACACATTTAGTCAATCTGTCGAACCCACAGAATAAAACTGAACGCACTGCATTTTTTTTTAAACCAAGACAAAACAGCTTCGTCAATCCACGCGGCAAGGAAGTCGCTCATTTTTCATTTTTTCCGTGCAACACGAAGTGAAACTGACATGCAAGAGTAGCGAAATAGCGTACTGCGGTAAGCAGGGAAGCGCGCTTTTCTGTATTCTTTTTAACTTTTTGAGCTTGTTTCGAATACAACATATTATATTTATATGTTTTTGGAATCAGGAAATGATAAGGAATAAGATGAAATCATTTTTGGATCGATTTATTAAATACTAATCGAAGTACTAATTAACCTATTTTCGTTAATTGTGATCACATTTTAAGAGTAAACATGACATATGTATATATATTGTTAGATTCAAAATTTAATGAAGAATACGATGCAATCAATTTTAAATCTGTTTGCGAAAAATCGATTTTAATGACAAATTTAATGAGCAAACTCAATAATTAACTTTGAAGCCTCCAAGCTGAAATGCAATACCAGAGTCCGGGCTTTGTCGAAGATTACTTGACCAAAATTTAAACCAAATTGGTTGAAAAATGAGAGCGTGACAGTGCTGCCTCAACTTTCACAAAAAGCCGGATATGACGTCATCAAAGATGATAATAATAATAATAATAAAGATAGCTTAAATAGCGCCGCTTCACAAATTTAACTATGCTCTTAGCGCTGTACATCGAGATATAACAATTTCAATAATATAAATACAAAGATGATATTATCATAATACACATTTACAAATATCACTCACGTGCATACATCCTCGTGCACACCACGCGCATACACACTCCCACTCATTAGCAAGTGCATCCATCCCCCTGCCACTGAGATGTTCATATACCCCCCTGGACAAGCTCACACCATGTCCGTCTCCTCTCTAGACTGTACATACACTCAGCAAGAAAAAGAAAGACTAAATGCAAATTTCATACACAACCCTATGGCTCAATCAAAGCTGAAGCAACTATACAAAAAAGACACATTCAAACAACGAATCTAACTTCACCTCTAACAGTCTATAAAGATGGCAAGGACAATTTACAAGAACTCGCGAAAAAGGTGCGTTTTAAGGGAACTGCGGAAAGAGTTCTTAGAAGCAGAATGGCGAACGGAGGAAGGGAGAGAATTCCAGACAATGGCAGCCGCAGAAGCAAACGAGCGATCTCCAAAAGAAGGCAAGCTTCGCTCGAGAGTTTCCAGTTTGCGACTGTCAGCGCGTGAGCGGAGGTTGTAGTCAGAGGGATTGTCATATGTGACGAGCAGTTCCTTGAGGTATTCCTTGAGGTATTTAGGGCCATCTTCAAGATATTTATCCAAAAACTAAAAAAGATATCTGGAGATATAATACTCAGGAACTCTCATGTTAAGTTTCATGAAGATCGGTCCAATAGTTTCTCAGAATCGCGTTACACACACACACACACACACACACACACACACACACACACACACACACACACACACACACACACACACACACACATACACACACACAAACACACACAAACACACACACACACACACACATACACACATACATACACCACGCCCTCGTCTCGATTCCCCCTCTACGTTAAAACATTTAGTCAAAACTTGACTAAATGTAAAAAGAGATCCACAAACCCTCTTTTAATGAGAGGATTTTCTACAACAAAAGCCTCAATCGCTGAGAGTATATCTGGATAATCAACCACCAGTACATACAAGTAAACCCCCAAAAGGGAAATGTATAATAATCATCCATAAATGATTATTCTCTATCGAGAAACAAAATAATAAGGATATGGGTTTTAATAGTTGTCCCCTGACGAGCTACCTTTCAGTTTCCCCAGAAAACCTCCATAAAACTACATATTCAAAGAAGTTGTCCTAACAGCCTGAAACTGTAAATCTAGCCGAAAAGTACTATCTTTGGGAGAGGTACTTAGGGATCTCTGGGATGCCTACTGCATTTCCGGGATTGGCAGACCCTTGATGTTAACCCCTATTATGAACAATATTTCACAGGTGTAAGTATTCCCTCTCAGCGCAAGTTTACAAATTGATTCCAACTATTTACATTTAGTCAAGTTTTGACTAAATGTTTTAACATAGAGGGGGAATCGAGACGAGGGTCGTGGTGTATGTGTGTCTGTGTGTGTGTGTGTGTGTGTGTGTGTGTGTGTGTGTGTGTGTGTGCGTGCGTGTGTGTGTGTAGAGCGATTGAGAGTAAACTACTGGACCGATCTTTATGACATTTGACATGAGAGTTTCTGGGTATGATATCCCCGGCCATTTTTTTTTTCATTTTTTCGATAAATGTCTTTGATGACGTCATATCCGGCTTTTTGTAAAAGTTGAGGCGGCACTGTCACACCCTCATTTTTCAATCAAATTGATTGAAATTGTGGCTAAGCAATCTTCGACGAAGGCCGGACTTCGGTATTGCATTTCAGCTTGGTGGCCTAAAAATTGATTAATGACTTTGGTCATTACAAATCTAACAAGAGGCGAAGCCTTCAAGGCTCACGTAAGAACTAGACAAACAGTAACACAAACTCAATCACTCCGTCACACATACACACCCACACACAGTTGCAGTTAAAAGATCTAAATTCTAATATTGCAAACAAAGTATACATGAACACGCATTGACTGAAACATACACACACATCTCCCAAAGCTAAGCATGTGTGTAAAATACTGCCTGTGAACAGCTTAACTTAAAGCACTCAAACAACATAACAGATAATACCACTTTATGTAGTAAAAACAAACAAACCGCTGTTTGCTGTAAGAAAATATCTGCATACCAAACACTACCTGTATTTAGCTGAATTGACAACTTACATAAGTGAAAATGTACCCTTGATCCACACCGCACCACACATTATTTGTGTAGAATGTTATTGTTAATGTGTTACATGTTCATTTCACCACTAAGGCAACAGAAAACCTCTGTAAGTGTAAGCATCTTCAGATGGACTATATTAAAGCAGTTCTGGGAGCTCTGTCAGCACAGAATGGACTGAATCTGATCATCATCCGCAGCAAAGCCAGGCACCACTCTGCAAGCTGCCTGCACGTCATATCTCGGCACCTCACTTCCTGGAAAATAAAGAAAATGTATTACTGAGCACATCCAGACTTTGCTGTGCGCTGATGGGGATATGTTTTGGGTATCGAGAAGAGGGTGCGTGTTGGGGGTGGGGGTACGGGAAGGTAGGTAGGAGGTAATACTTGTTCTTCACAAGATCAGTGGGATGGAGAATAGTGTGGGTGATACTGGCAGTGACAACTATGAACTAAACTGTAAGCATTGTTCTGTAATATTACAGGTGCCATCATTCCTTCCTGTGAAAACCATTTATTTCATGGATATATTTATACTTTCATCATTAAAATTAAAAAGATAATCTTTCATTATTAAAATTAAAAAGAACAAGAAGTGAAGAACCTTTCTAACAACATGATATCTTGTTATGCTGCTGATGTGAGCAGCTTTTCTGGAATGTGATGGAAAGTTACTATTTTTTAAATTCAGCATGAGCCATATATTTAGCGTTGACACCTTACAGTTTTGTTGAGAAATGTGATGTGAATTCATTCAGAAAATTCTAACTCTGCGTAAGGGCAGTCAGGGTGTTGAATGTAGAAGTAGGTATCCAAGTACACAGTCGGTATTAAAATTTATATTGTAACTCTTATTCCATGTAAAAAAAACAAATAAAAAAAAACTGGCCAAATCTGTGATTGTGAGCCAAGGAAAGGACTGACTGTATTTACAATAATTCCAGTAATGAGTAAATCTTTCATTCTAGCTATTTTATGTTTTACTTTCTTGCATCGCAATAGTTCAATGTTCATACAAACAGTATAATGCACTTTATGAGTATAGGGTTGCAACAAACTTTAAGATGGGAAGGAGAGAGAAAATAAAGATATTTTATTAGGCAAAACAAAAAAATATAGGTGTGGTTAAGGTGACATAGCCAAAATAAATAGGGTAGGAAGGTAGGCAATCACTTTTTTTTTAATACTTTTTTTTTCTTAATACCAGAGCAACCAAGCGTGTAGCACTCGCACCCGAAGAAGATGCCGCCATTTTTGTCATGGCAAGCGTCTGTTGGGCCTTTTTAGTAATTTCCCTTGCATCGTCTGTCGTCTGCATGACCACTCGAGCGCTTTCGCTTTCATTGCGTTTTCTGCACTCGTTTTCTTGTGTGTGTTTTTTTGACAAATGTAATACAAAGTTATAGGGTCGGCCCCTAAAAATAGGGTAGGTCGGGTTACCGTAACCACACCTATTTTTTGTTAGGCCTTATGTATACAAAGTACATCATACCAATTACCACGCACAGTATTACTTTGCATCTTCAAATGTATGAATAATTTCATCTACAAAGTACTTGTAATACAATTTACAAAGAACAAAAGACTGCTGAATTATCTACATCAGTACATGTTTATAATTATAGCTTCAGACTACCATCACCAATACCTAATGTTACTATATATATATATATATATATATATATATCCCATGACCTCCCTTCTTTGTCTCTGTTACTTCAGTATGGGTATATATGTTGTATTTTTATAGCTCAATAAATACATCATGGACTCCAAAAAATATATGATAGTGCAGATTCCGATTTGGGCAAAGGACTACTTTCCTCCCGACCTTTGACCTCGCGCCGAACAATGTGACACATTTGTATGAAGTTCTAAAATCGTATTGCACGGCTCAGAAAACCATATCAGTTGCACGCAAAAATTAATTTCAGAACTGATCTGATGTATGAGATGCAATAAGCAAAAGTTTCTTTCATTATGAAAGCAATGCAGGTCGAAAAAAACGAACATTCAACTTACAAGATAACCAGATGCTAGAGAACCAAAACAAAAACACGAGTACCCTCCCCTTGCATCGTTAGCAGACGACTTTTGAGAATCTGTCGGTAGTGTGTTTTGGTGTGCGCCTTCAGCTATCAAACATCGGCTGTTTCACGTGTTTTGCGAGCAAGTCTACTCTTTTGCCTGGCTCTGCAGTAAGTCCACATATTTTTCCGTAATCCAGTCATATTCCTTCAAAATGCAATCAATCGGCGGTGACAGACGTGTCGGTCGCGTTTTCCTCACACCGTCCCATACCAGTTTAAGTTCATCCATGCAAACACACTCGCAAAACAGTTTATCACGTAGATACATTTCAAATAGGGAGCAAATGGTTAAATCTAAACCTACATATTTGTTCCCTAAAATTTGCTTCTCTGTCAATAAGCCTAATTACACACGTTCGAGAAAAACAACGTGGAATCGATTCTGAATCGAGTAAGCCAAATGGGTCCCAAACCCGTTTCGCCCGTTCTGCCGACCTGAAACGCAAAACAAAAGAATTGTGCGCTTCAACTAAATTAATTTCTATTCGACTTCATTACTTTCTTGCAACTTATGAACCTTTACTTAAAGCTTTTAAATGTTCTGAAAGTAGTGTTACCGCGTAATTATCGATGCACTCATTCGTTTTATTTTTTCAGCGACGGTCACTTAGTTTAAGGTTGCAAAAGGGCTAAGTCTCGCTGGCAACAGTTTTACCCTGCACAGATCGCAACAGTGCCGCTAGTAGTCTACACTTTGTGTTTGATGGTAGAATGGGATATACAGATTACAACACTCGTGGTTTTTTATATGGCTTGTATTTCAGTCAAGACCCAGCGGGAATATCAATCGAGAGCCACTCGCCAGAGGCTCGTGTCTCCCGATGATATTCATCCGCTGGGTCTTGACTAAAATACAAGCCATATAAAAAACCACTCGTGTTGTAACCTATATATATATATATATATATATATATATATATATATATATATATATATATGACAAGCAAAAGCTGTAAGTGGTAAAGAAATGTGTAACTTACTCTTCAGGGGTAGTCTGTAATGTAAAGCACCACGCCAAGTCATCCTGATACCTCTCCAGTACATGTATCCATGTTTAAAGGTAAACTGTTGGACCTGGAAGACAGGAGCTGTATGAATGATGCACATCATCTCTGGTTTCTCGGGAGGCCTGAAAAAAAACCCAGAACACTATTAACATAACATGTCTTGAAAATGAAATAAGTACTATTTCAACTTCAATATCAGAGCCAAATCACTCACTAATTCAGTAATTGTTATGTTTATTCATTTACAACCATAGTTCATACACTGATACACAGCAGCATTTCATTATGTGCATGCAGATTAAAGATATCAAGCATTTTATAAACTTGAGTAAAAAAAAAGAACTGGTTGGTAGCAACCCCATAGACAATTATTTAAAAAAAACCCCAGGTGTTTCGCTGTACCACGCTGCAACACCGAACAATACAGACAGTCGTTCTTCCCACGATCCACAATAGAGTGGAATCACCTGGACAACACAGTTGTCCACTCAGCCTCTACTGAGGCATTCAAGTCGGCGCTGACCACCAGCCGTCGCTAAACGACGTCGCTGCGCACACCCACCCGTCGCGCCAAAGCCAGCAATCTGGATGCTAGCGACGTAACGCACAGATACAGAGATACAGATACAGAACACAACAATTAAACACACTCAGTGACTCACAGTCATACCCAGTTACTCAGTAACACACACATACACAACAGATACATCTTGCTCAGTTCTACAAAGGCCACGTTTGCAATGGTCATGTCTTGGATTTTCAAAACAATAACTTACCTGCTGGTTGATCCAAACCGATGATTGAAAATCAGTGAGACAGAGGAAAATGTTCTGTAGTGTACAGTGCGATTCATCGCCAACCTCCCCATTCAAGGCAGACCGTGTCCAAAATCAGCTGTACCATTCACATCCCGATTGCATTCCTTCAGAAGGGCAGTCAGTGTATCAACTTCTTTGTCGATATATTTCTCTGGTGGACGTGTTGAACTGCCAAATATTAGATAGACTGCCAAATATTAGATTGTTTCCAATGTCAGTCACGAACGACGGCTGCCATGTTTTTTCGTCAACACTACTATTCTGTACTCCACTGAGGAAGAGCGTTTTATTGTGTCTTAAAACCGACTTCTCGGAAAAGTGATCAATCGAATGTTATGGTCCACAAAAACTTGCTTCATATTTTATTTAAGGACTACTTTTATAAATTTGCCTTTTTTTATGGCGCACATTTCGTGGCCCACATTTTGTTTTGGCCTTCATTTTGTGGTCCACAAACTGGAAATGTGGCCCACAAATTTTTGGCCTTATTTTTGTGGTCCACAAACTGGAAATATGCCACACAAATTTGTGGGCTTATTTGTTGAATTAATGACATCGAATGCCAAGGATATACGGTCATTGTGAAAAAACGCAGTGCGTTCAGTTTCATTCTGTGAGTTCCACAGCTTGACTAAATGTAGTAATTTCGCCTTACGCGACTTGTTTGTTCTGAAATCACAACGAAAGAATAACACTAGCGTGTGCACAATACTGTTGCTAAAGCAACTGGCGCCGAATACAAGTTTGATCCGATCATGTTTGCTATATTTTCTCACACTTTGGACAGAAATATTCAGTTAAACAGTCGGTCGGATGTGTTGCGAATATAGCTCGAGGATGGTCCATGGCAAGGGTGTCAATTTACAACATCGATCAGTCAACAATCTCCACCCAGCACAGAAACCAGATTGTTGGTGTGAGTCGAAGTGGAGGACTGATGTTGTTCTCTGTAAAAGCCTGGGGCGATCTAAGGTGATATGCAAGGCAGTATATACACAGGAAAAAGAGTACCCCGAGCACTCCAAAACATCGCTGACAGGAAACACGTACAGTGTCAAGGAACTATGAACCTATCTCACTTGAACTCCAGAAATATAGCAAAATCTATGTGTCTTTAAACAAAACCAGATATGACCAGAAGTGCCCTTGTATTGCAGATGGCTAGGCAATTTCCAGGGCCCGACATAACTTAAAACAACACAAAACACGATGTTGCCAGATCAGTTGCCTTGCCTAATTGGCCTGCAGATGGCTAATATTCCAAGGTCCTTAGTCAAAGGAGACAAAACTAACACAACAGAAAACAACACGAAACAAAATGTTAGCAATAAGCGTCCTTGCCTTGACTTGGTGATAGTTCGACGATTTCAAGGGCCTCTCTTGTGCCGACAGCACTGAACTGGAGGTTTTCTCCAAACTCTGAGTAGATCACAGTATCATCCGCATTCAGTAATAAAAACATTTGAAACAAAGCATTTACATCAGTATCATCCAGTATCATCCATTCCAACCACAATAGCCCTATAACAATAGCCTCTCTTGACATAGATTGTAAACCATTACTGTTTTCCAACAGAAAAGGCTTTAGATCATTTAAAAATAGAACAAAAAACAGCGGTGACAAGTTTTTCCCTTGTCTAACTCCACTCAAACTGGGAAAATATCCAGAACACTCACTATTAACTTTAACGCAAGACTTGGCATTTTCGTACACATTTCTTACAGTTTTTAAAAGCTTCCCATTAACATCAGAACTAACTAATTTCTCCCATACAATTGCACGGCGAACTTTATCAAACGCTTTTTCATAGTCTACAAATGCACAAAACAGTCGCTTCTTTTTGTTGAGAAAAAATATATACAATGCAAAGTAAAAACATGGTCTCTTGTAGTTTAGTGAAATGTTCGAAAAACTCCGAACAAGTTGGATAGGTAGTTTTGGAATTATTTTTATTTATTTTTATTTTTATTTAGAAGATTCTAGTATGCTCTCGGGTCAGTTCTTCTTAACTTTCTCAAAGTTTTAACGAACTCATTATGATATAACTTGCATTCCTTTTTTATTGTCTTTTTGTATTCTTTAAAAGCACTCTTTTTTTTACACATTTTTAAAGCGTCTTGCTTTGTTTTTTGCACGTAAAAATATTTTTCTTTTCTCTTTGCAAATTGCACTAAACCATGGTTGTTGCAGTTTGAATTTCTTTGAACGTGGCTTTTTCATAAATTTTTGTTCTTTAATTACACCGATTTTCTCAGCAGAACAATTTAAAATATCACAAATCTTATTTGTAACACTATCAACGTCATCTGTTGTCGTACTCTCACTTGTAGCTAGCATATTTTGTAATTTAGTTTCAACAGTATAAATATCATCCTCATTCAGATTAACTACAAAAGCTAACTTGGTCCCATTGTTATTATCCCATTTTGGTTTTGTGTACTTGTTATCCTT
This sequence comes from Littorina saxatilis, assembly GCF_037325665.1. NCBI lineage: Eukaryota > Metazoa > Mollusca > Gastropoda > Littorinimorpha > Littorinidae > Littorina > Littorina saxatilis. Next base: position 45,423,355 of record NC_090253.1, on the reverse strand, counting down.
TTCTCTACTTTTAGACAGCAAATCTTCATTTTTTTTTCCACATCGTCTGCTAGGCAATCATTAACGCGTACTTCATTATGTTTTAATAAATGCAAAACAACAGGACAGTGTACGTCAGAATACATTTCACAAAATTCCATCACAGAAAAATATTCAACTTTCGAGAACAAATCTTTTGACAGGATGCAATAATCAACAACGCTCTTATCCTTACATGTGCATTTACCAACCTCTGTATCATCGCCAACTCTACCATTAGCAATAACTAAGCCAGTCATTTTACAAAAATCAATCAATTTAAAACCAAGGTTATTAGTATTATTATCCTGTGAGGCCCGCTCACCTATTAGAGTACCAACCTCATCAGAGCCAAACAAGTCATTATCAACAAAACCTTCTGAATGCTGATCATCTTCATACAACATTTCACTCAGATGACCAGTGCGGGAATTTAAGTCTCCTAAAAGACAAACATAATCATTATCTACCCCAAACTGCATGTACACCTCTTCTAATTCAGCATAAACATCTTTATTATGGTAAGGTGATACTTCTGGGGGAATATATAAAGCACAGAAAAGGATGTCACGGCCAAGTATTTTCTTATCTAACTTAAAAAATAGCGCATTCTCACACATTTCTACATCCAAAAATCTATGCCATATTTTCATCTCTTTTTTTTTTTTATCTTATGTGACAGCTTTTTTTCTTCAAAAATAGTTATATTATTAGCAAACACTTCCCGTAATAAAACTAATACACCACCTGATTTTCTGCGAAATTGTCCTCTATTCTTATAGAATGCTATGTATCCTGGAATGTTAATCTCATCAACATCATCAAGTTTGCTCTCACTAAAACAAATAATGTCATATTTGGCAATAAGTTTTACAAATTCAGGAAATGTTAGCTTTGAAGTGATTCCACAGACATCAAGCGCTAAGCAGGAGAGTATATCAGGATTATCCTCAATACTATATTCAGTACTAAAGGAATCTCCAATCTCAGTATTAACATTGCATATGTATCTATTTTAACAGTAGATTTGTTACGTACATTCTCAACATCTAACGAGTCAAAATGAACATCAACATCTGACATTACAACATTATCCATTTCATGCGCATTGCCAACATCCAGAGAGTCATGCAACATTTAAACATCAGAAACATTTGCATACACATCAACAACATCAACATTATCAGTATCACCACAGTCCTTCACCACTCTGTCTTTACCTCCCTCTTTACCACCATCATCACCCCAGTCATTCACGCTATCTTCATCACCACAGTCATTCACTCTATTTTCACCTCTCTCAACACCACCACAGTCATTCACTCTGTCTTCACCTCTCTCATCACCACCACAGTCATTCACTCTGTCTGCACCTCTCTCATTATCACCATCACCACCACAGTCATTCACTCTATCTTCACCTCTCTCATCACCACCATCATCACCACAGTCATTCACTCTGTCTTCACCTCTCTCATCACCACCACAGTCATTCACTCTGTCTGCACCTCTCTCATTACCACCATCACCACCACAGTCATTCACTCTGTCTGCACCTCTCTCATCACCACCACAGTCATTCACTCTGTCTTCACCTCTCTCATCACCACTACAGTCATTCACTCTGTCTGCACCTCTCTCATTACCACCATCACCACCACAGTCATTCACTCTGTCTGCACCTCTCTCATCACCACCACAGTCATTCACTCTGTCTGTACCTCTCTCATCACCACCATTATCACCACAGTCATTCACTCTGTCTTCACCTCTCTCATCACCACCACAGTCATTCACTCTGTCTGCACCTCTCTCATTACCACCACAGTCATTCACTCTGTCTGCACCTCTCTTTTTACCACCATCACCACCACAGTCATTCACTATGTCTTCACCTCTCTTATCACCACCATCACCATCACAGTCCTTCACCACTCTGTCTTCACCTCTCTTATCACCACCATCACCATCACAGTCCTTCACCACTCTGTCTTCACCTCTCTTATCACCACCATCACCATCACAGTCCTTCACCACTCTGTCTTCACCTCTCTTATCACCACCATCACCATCACAGTCCTTCACCACTCTGTCTTCACCTCTCTTATCACCACCATCACCATCACAGTCCTTCACCACTCTGTCTTCACCTCTCTTATCACCACCATCACCATCACAGTCCTTCACCACTCTGTCTTCACCTCTCTTATCACCACCATCACCATCACAGTCCTCCGTCGCGATATAACCTTCGTGGTTGAAAACGACGTTAAACACCAATTAAAGTAAATCACAGTCCTTTACCACTCTGTCTTCACCTCCCTCTTCACCACCATCACCATCACATTCCTTTACCACTCTGTCTTCCCCTCTCTTATCACCACCATCACCATCATAGTCCTTTACCACTCTGTCTTCACCTCTCTTATCACCACCATCACCATCATAGTCCTCCACCATTCTGTGTTCACCTCCCTTCTCACCACCATCACCGTCACAGTCCTTTACCACTCTGTCTTCACCGACTTCACCTCTCTCTTCACCACCACCCCTATAGCTAATCACAATTATGTCTCCACCACCCTCATCATTGCCATCACTGTTGGGACCACCAAAGTCTTTCCCAAAACCACCACCTCCTTTCTTCTCATAGTTCGCAGCACCACACACCTGGCTCACATGAAGGGGAGACGCTGAATCAATGCTCCCAGGGCACCGCTAACCCTCCGTCATGGCAGACCCCAGACCCCCATCTGCAGGTTACTCAGCAAGGTGCGACAGACCCAGGGCATGGTAGTCGACTTCGGTGACGCCCAGCTTGAATAGGTCATCAGGCGTGTCAATGACGACCGGTTTGGGACGGTCTGATGGATGAAGGCCAGGAGGTGACTTCTTCGCACAGAAGATCTTGCCGTCGATGGTCCAAGCATTGTACCGGCCGAGTTTCTTGACAAAGCCCAACAACCTGGCCCTCATTGATGGAGACATTCTTGTAATACGGGTTGTCTTTGAGGGTTTTCTTGTTGTTCATCACTTCACTTCGCTTGCAGCGAGAAACAAATCTAACAAGTATGGGGCGAGACCCTTTCACTACTTTTCCTGCTCTGTGTGACACAGAAATGTCAGCCTCACTCACGTCCACACCTGCATCCTGAAAGACTTTGATGGCTTTCTTCTCCACCTCTTCCGCTGCCTCACCAACACTCTGCGGACTACCAAACACCCTGACACTCTCTTGCCTAGTGTACTGCTGAAGTCTGTCATTTTCGTAGGTTAGTACACGCACAGCAGACAGCAACCTTTCAGACCTCGGTTCTCGTCTAGGGGAGACAATCGATTCCAAACGTTCTTCGATCCCTGTCATCACACCCCTCACCACCTCACTAACCACCACTGACATTGCTGTGGCCATCATGGGCACCATCTTCACAATTGGATCGTTCGAGTCATCACCAGAAGACTTACAAATAGCCAGAGCTTCGCTAACTTTTGAAATGATAGCGTCTTGAAAAGTTTCAGAGGAAAGACCACTCATGACTGACTGCAGTTGCGGTGAACCCATGCCACCACCTCCGACAGTCCCCTGACCCTCGCTCGTACTAGGAATCACCTCCTCCTCCTCTTCCTGAACTTTCTGTCTCTTTGACGACACACCGCTAGAAAAAGGCGATCTGAAAGGTTATCAAAGGTGTAGTGAATGTAAGTCCCCTTCTTGCCTTCGACATGTCAGTTGTCACCGTGGTTCACCGTGGTTCACATGTATCAATCACACACTTCGACCGGGCGCGCGGCAAACCACATGCTAGTGAAAAACCAAAGTCACAATAGAGCCTAAAACTAGGCCACAGCTATAAACTGATTCACTGTAGCACAGCGCAGCGCAGTACGGACACAGCAGGTAACAAGAGAGATTCACGTGCGCGTGCTTATACAGGTAACTGCAGGTAACTGTCGCTGTAGCTGTGTCAAACATGCAATGTCACTCATTGTATCGAAAAGAAAAGTCAGCAGCTTGCAATTCATACACAGGGTCTCAACATACCATATTGTTGTCGGGTAATAAAGCAAACCATTAGCAGTCGGCTTGTCATGATAGGCAGACACACACCACAGTCACTTTTACTGGAGCCCAACACACACACCTGTCAACAGTCCGCCATCTTGCTAGACGAATCACCAGCGTCATACTGTTTTGCACGGCGTTGAAGAAAAACACACGGCCATAGTCTCACGTGTGGTGCCAGGTTTGAGAATTCTCTCCATCGGAAATGTTGACGTAGTTTTGAAGACTGCACTTTCCCAGCCCGGCACTCGACATGTCTACCTGGAACGTCTGTTCTGGGGTAGTGACGCTAATTGTACAAGTCATCGGGCCTTCGGCATCATTGGCGTCATCGCTGCCACCTTCATCGTAGTGAACTGTCAGCTTGTTGGTGAGTGACTGGAGGTGTTGGTTTTGCTGCAGGCAGTAGGCTATTTCTTCTTGGTTGCAATCCGCCTTCTCTACAAACAAGGGCGTAATTATGTCCACACTCCATTCGCCCTCGTCCAAAGGAATCTCTTCAACGAAAGAGTAATGTGCAGTTTTCTGTACTTGTGTTTCTTCTGCGTAGTCGGTATCAAAGGCTGATGGATCACTGTAGTCATGGCTTTTTTCTGCATCATGGGCCGACATAGTATTGATATCAACGCGTTTGTCCATGCCATAAGCTGATACATCATTATATTCAACGCTGTTTTTTGCATCATTCGCTGATGTATCACTGATATCAACGATGTTGTTCGCAATATTGTTCGTGTAAAGACAGAATGCAGGAGAAGTGACAAACAGAGCTATGGTGAGGGAATATTGGCTGAAATACATTGTTTCTTAGAGAAACGTCGCCTCAAAAACAAACAGGTCATATAGCAAAGCTGGTAGAAATAGTCCGCTTTTATTTTGGCACAGCAATCTTCCGGTAGAGATTCAAAGCGTGTGTCCTGTCTCATGTCCCCAAACTCTTGACATACAGGTAAGTGTCACCCAATGAACAGACTTTTTGTTACTTTTATTCGTCTATTCGATGCAACTGTTTGGTACTCAATATTTGTACTTAGTCGCTATGGTGAAAATGTGTTGTGTTTTTACGGGTTTAGCAAGTTTTGACAGAGCTGGGAGCCAGCTGCTGCCCGGTTCGGCAGACGACACTTTCGAAAGCGAGGTCGGAACATTACAATTTGCGGATCGTAGCACAATAGGAACGAAACGAAAGTAAAGATACATCCTGGTTACCGTACACTCCCCGTCTGATATTCAAATAACATCACTATAAGACAAATGAAAGAAACCACACTTAATATAAGCTTAGCTTGTTGTGTGGCCACAAATGTTTATATCGTATATACATGCCACCCTGTATTTCATTAATAAAATCTTGTTTAAACCAAATGAAAGAAAAGGCTTTTCAAGAAGACATAAATAATACCATCGTGTATGTTGATTTAACACACTTCATCTCTTAACACTAACCAGTTTCTAACTTCTGGTCGCAAACAGGATATAAAGAGATTACCAACTTTCTGAAAGTAAATCAGCACAATGTCACACATGGAACTGTCACGGTTGCAGTTTCACAAACGAACCAATTGAGTTATCGGTCTAACATATGTAACAGGTTGGTTATCCTTTATGACTCGGACTTCTGAACGGACCAAGGAGTCTGAGTCACTACGGAATGCACGAACAATCAAACCAACAGGCCAATTATTTCGATGGGATCCAGAATCACATAGTAGCACAATGTCTCCTTCTTTAAAGTTTGTTTCAACATGTTGCCACTTTTGTCTCTCTTACAATGACTGAAGATATTGTTCTCAGAACGTAGCGAAAGAGACGCTGACCAGCGTCCATCGGCGTTTTTCTGAAATCGTTTGTCCATCATGGCCACGAACTTGCTGTCTTCAACAGACAAGCCAATTTTCTCGTCATCTTTGGTTCTTCTGAACACTAGCACCTAGTTCATCTTCTTCACTCACTTTCACGGACGTGCGAAGGTTTGTGAACTTTCCCAAGACAAACATCTCCAACTACTGTCCAACCAAGAGGAAGACGTTGAGCAAACGGTGCTGATGGTGCTCCGAGAATCTGCTCCAACACATGATGCGCCATAGGGAGATCTCGACCTATGAGCAAGCCAATTTCGATCTCAGGGTGGAGAGGAGGGATACTCGCGGCGATTGGCTGTAGATGAGCATGACCGTGTGCTACATCTGGAGTGGGGATCTCCGACATGTCTTGCGGGATGCTATCACATTCTATCACAACAGGAAGGGCTAGCGTCATCTGCTTGTCATGGCACTGGACACACAAACCTGACGCTTTGCGACCACTCATAGACTGCGTTCCGGAACAGGAAGACAATGTGTATGTGTGCTGTTCGGTGTCAACTCCAAGTTGATCTAGCAAATCTGGTGAAGCCAGTGTTCTGTTGCTCTGATCGTCTATCACAGCGTACACTTCTACACTCTTCTGAGAACAGTTTTCGGAAAAGACTCGCGTTAAGACGACTTTGCCGTAAGACCTACTGCGGAATGCACCACAGATAGATGTACACTTAGCTCCCACTCCGCTTGAGATTCCGGTACCTGCACTATCTCTCTCCCCGCCATGACCTTTAGTATCTGAAGGGCGAGGCATTTCAGAAGGCCCACGGTGCATCACAGCAAGATGTGGCTTTCCACATTTTTTGCATTTGATAGTTGCTGTACACTTGTTGGCTCTGTGCTCAGACGAAACCAAACACCGTAAGCACAAACTTTTCTCCTTGAGGAACTGTTGTTTTTCTTCAAACGACTTTGATTGAAAGGCTTTGCATGCGGTCAAGGAATGACTGGCATTGTGAATAGGGCATTTATCTGTGTGAATACTGCCGGCTTCATCGTTAGACACTTCAACCCTACGATTCACAACCGTTGATCTTTCTAAGTCAGTTTTTGACTTGCCAACATTGTCATTGTCAAAACAGAAAGCAGGATCATTTTGTACTTTAGCCACATTCTGCAGGAATTCCACAAAAAATGTAAATGGAGGGAACACGACCCCGTGTCTCTGTTTGTAACTGGAGGCTCGTTCTGTCCATTTGTGTTTCAAGTTGGGAGGCAGTTTTGCAACGATTTTGTTCGTGCCGATGGATGTGTCGTACATTTTTAGGATGGGCCCTACATTTTCATCATCTTTTGCAGAGTTGATTTCATCACACAAGTCGCAAAGATCATAGAGTTTTCTCGAGTCTTTTTTTAGTGATCTGAGGGAAATTCTCAATCCTCTCTCTGAGTCGAGCTTCTACCAGTTTTGGAGATCCGAAACGTTCATCTAGACGCCTCCAGAGGAGCCTCAATCCCCGGGCAAGATCAGTGGCGTTGGATGCTCTTATGCTCTGAGCGTACTTCGAGGATTCAAAACCAAGATGTTTGACGAGTAAGTCCAGCTCTTCTTGTGGTGATACACTCAACTCTGTCATGACCGAGATGAAACTGCTTTTCCACACTGCGAAACACTCTGCTTGTTCGTTGAACACAGCTAGTCTTGACAGATGAAGATCCTTTTTCAGCAAGAATTTTGCTAAATCACCCTCTGCAGACTGTAAAAATCTGTTTTTGCCGAGGCGTGAATTGGCATGCTGAGTGAATGTCGTGTTCACGTTCTGACGGGGGAGTTGAGTTTGTTTCCTTTTCACGTACGTGTGTGAACTCTCCAAGACCCGCCACATACCTATCGGTTCTGTCCCTCGGGTGCTCACTCTTCACACTGAACAATGAACCATCATGTTCTACAAAAGCGTCAGCCTCTGCCTCCGCCGCTGCAGCATCCTTTTGCTGTGCAACCAAGCAAAGCTCCGCTTCATATTCCGACCTCAGGCGCTTCGCCTTCGCGGCAGCCACCTTCACTTCTTCCTCGACTTTCGCAAGTGATGCCTTCAAGTCATACTCCTTATGAGCGAAGTCAGCCCATGCCCTGGCTGCAAGTGCTTTGGCCCGAACCATTGAAGAGATGCGTTGCTTCCTGAACTACTATGAGTACGACCACTTCGTCCTCGGCTACTAGTCGATTTGGCTTCATCCAGCAGGAATTGCAAGCTTTGCTGAGCGTCGCACGATTTTTTCAATCTTTGCGCGAACGTATCTTTGAACATGTTTGACTCGCTGACACTTTCCTTCGTTCTCTGCCTGAGCAAAAAGTCTGTGTAAATGTTTGCTTGCATTTCGGAACTATCACGAGCCTCTTGTAAATCGCGTAGTAGAGATGAAGCAGCATTTTTGTCGTTTGCAGCGTTGCATTTAGAAGTAACGTTGTCTAATTGATCAAGAGAGCGTTGCACTTTGCTTACCAGAAAGTTTCTGGTATCCTCAAACTGAAGTTGCCCTTTTTCTGTTGGAGTACGAAGTCGTGTGGTATCATCAGTAGCGTCTTGAACTGAGGAAGCCATGATGAAAGCTGATGCGATGGAAATTCACTCTGCACCGAAGATCAGAGTGCTGGGTCCATGTTTGCACCGTAGATCCGACAGCTACATGGATGTGTGGATCTGGATTTCACCCTGCACCGAAGATCAGAGCGCTGCACCCATGCGTTTAACAAATGTTCACTCTGCACCGAAGATCAGAGCGCTGCACCCATGCGTTTAACAACATTTCACTGTCCTGTCTCATGTCCCCACACTCTTGACATACAGGTAAGTGTCACCCGATGAACAGACTTTTTGTAACTTTTATTCGTCTATTCGATGCAACTGTTTGGTACTCAACATTTGTACTTAGTCGCTATGGTGAACATGTGTTGTGTTTTTACGGGTTTAGCAAGTTTTGACAGAGCTGGGAGCCAGCTGCTACCCGGTTCGGCAGACGACACTTTCGAAAGCGAGGTCGGAACATTACAATTTGCGGATCGTAGCACAATAGGAACGAAACGAACGTAAAGATAAATTCTGGTTACAGTACAGCGTGAATTTAAAGAATACTGTCATCGTTTGTTTCTTTGTTTTGCTAACGAGCGAATGACTAAGGATACATTATTCTACTGTGTGTGTGTGTGTGTGTGTGTG
>NC_090253.1:45406757-45411757 GCF_037325665.1 Littorina saxatilis | reverse complement strand
CCAGATGCAATTATATGCTGATCCAAATCGTACATATGGGAATGACTCTCTTTTAAAAAGGAAATAAATCGTTCGGACATGTTTTCGATCAAAAGAAATAAGCCAGCAAAGAATCACAGACAAGTCATCTCGTGTTCATAGCGAAAGTCCCAAGGACCGAAGACCGTACTAAACACAAAATGAGTCCACGATCCGTACACAGCAACAACACTGCTGTTCGATTTCTAAACATTACCATCGCCATGCTATTTGTTGTCAAAGTTACTGTCGTCGCTAGCCAAACTAACACAAAGGAAAGACAACCTCCGACTTCTCCCCTGCCAGCTGGTACCAGCAACGCATTGTGGTCTTTTTATTCTCCGTCGGATGTACAACACAAAATATCCACAGACTCGTTCACAACAGTTGGTAAGCTTCCAACGCCACGGACGCTGCTTTTTAAAAAAAACGTTTTCCGGAAATAACTCTGTCAAGATTGTCAGAGGTCTGGAGGAGTAATAATAATAACAATAATGATAAATAACTTTTCTATAGCGCGAGTCCCATCAATTGGCTCCAGGCGCTTTACAAATTCATTCTAAAATTAAGTAGATGTGCAACGCCAAGGCACTGCATACCCCAGCGAAAGACAAACCTCTCTCTCTCTCTCTCTCTCTCTCTCTCTCTCTCTCTCTCTCTCTCTCTCTCTCTCTCTCTCAAACACACACACACACGAACACACACACACACACACACACACACACACACACACCCAAGTTACACACGTACACACATACACACTCACTCACACGCACTCACTCACTCTCTCACACACACTTCACTGTACACACAAAACACACCCCCATACGCACATATAGACAGACGGACATACACACCTTTACAAACAAACACACGTACACACACACATACACTTACGCACACGCACAAACACAAACCAACCCACCCACTATCTCTCTCTCTCTCTCTCTCTCTCTCTCTTTATCTCTTATACAAACAGACACACACCCACACAAACACACACACACACACAGATGTACATACGCACGCATGTACGCACGCACACACCCACACACACACACACACACACACACACACACACACACACATTGACTCACACAAATCTCATACACACAATACACACACTCATACGCACATACACGGTTGGCCTAGTGGTAAGGCGTCCGCCCCGTGATCGGGAGGTCGTGGGTTAGAACCCAGGCCGGGTCATACCTAAGACTTTAACATTGGCAATCTAGTGGGTGCTCCGCCTGGCGGCTGGCATTATGGTGTTAGTGCATGCTAGGACTGGTTGGTCCGGTGTCAGAATAATGTGACTGGGTGAGACATGAAGCCTGTGCTGCGACTTCTGCCTTTTGTGTGGCGCACGTTATATCTCAAAGCAGCACCGCCCTGATAAATAAGGAAACAAACAAACAAATACGCACATAGACAGACGGACACACACACCTTTACACACAAACACATATACACACTCATATACACACAAACATACACACAAACTCATGCACACACACATTCACACACACACACACACACACACTCCGGTGTCAGAATAATGTGACTGGGTGAGACATGAAGCCTGTGCTGCGACTTCTGTCTTGTGTGTGGCGCACGTTATATGTCAAAGCAGCACCGCCCTGATATGGCCCTTCGTGGTCGGCTGGGCGTTAAGCAAACAAACAAACAAACACCCACACACACACACACACACTGTACATACGCACGCACACACACACACACACACACACACACATACACACACATTCACACACACACACACACATTGACTGACACAAATCTCATACACACATAACACACACTTATACGCACATAGACCGGCACGGTTGGCCTAGTGGTAAGGCGTCCGCCCCGTGATCGGGAGGTCGTGGGTTCGAACCCCGGCCGGGTCATACCTAAGACTTTAAAATTGGCAATCTAGTGGCTGCTCCGCCTGGCGTCTGGCATTATGGGGTTAGTGCTAGGACTGGTTGGTCCGGTGTCAGAATAATGTGACTGGGTGAGACATGAAGCCTGTGCTGCGACTTCTGTCTTGTGTGTGGCGCACGTTATATGTCAAAGCAGCACCGCCCTGATATGGCCCTTCGTGGTCGGCTGGGCGTTGAGCAAACAAACAAACAAATACGCACATAGACAGTCGGACACACACACCTTTACAAACAAACACATATACACACTCATACACACACAAACATACACACAAACTCATGCACACACACATTCACACACACACACACACACACACACTTTCTCTCTCTCTCAAACACACACACACAAACACACACACACACCAAGTCACACACACACACACACTCACTCACACGCACTCACTCACTCTCTAACAAAAAACTTCATACACACAAAACACACATCCATACGCACATATGGACAGACGGACATGCACACCTTTACAAACAAACACACATACACGCACACACATACACTTATGCCCACACACACACTTACACACACACGAGTACAGACTCATGCACGCGTGCGCGCACACACACACACACACACACACACAAATACACACACACCACACACATACGAGTACAGACTCATGCACGCGTGCGCGCGCACACACACACACACACACACACACAAATACACACACATACACACACACACACAGTAACACTAACACATGTGCACAAAATGAACACAAACACACACACTGCGCGCGAGAGAAAGACTACAGGGAGGCATGACGTCATGATGCATTAATTGACGTCAAAGACTTTGGACCGTGACGTATTCTTCTTACGCGAGCTTTATCCATAGACTTGGAAACTACGGAATTCACACCCCTGACTCTCTTCCCACACTGTGTTAAGAAAATTTTCTTCCCGACGCTTCCGTCATCTGCTTCAGGGGAAATTCAAAGAGGTTGGTGAAGCTATTTATCTCTATAAATGAAGTATTACGAAGTGTTGCACATCGAGATAGGTCAGGTTAGTTCTGTTAGTGTCTATACTTAATGCCAATGGCCCGAATGGGTTTTTCGGGTTTGTATTTCGCGTATTTTACCCGTGAATCGGCCGAATGACGGACCCGTCGCTGCACAGCTGCAAAGTTTGTCGCTTCGAGCGCAAAATCGTGAGGAAAACGCGTCTTGTAAGTAATGCTAATACATTCTACCAAAACCTAAACATGTCTGCACCAATCCTGCCAAGTGTCGTAGTTGTAGTCCCCCGCAAACAGCTGTAATCGTAAGAAGAATGTGATCATTCCTGCAGATGTGTGTGTCGTGCACCCGATTTGACCGAATTTTAGCGTGTCGTACACCCGCTGTGACGTTTTTCACGTCGTGACGTCCACCCGATGCTCACGTTCTGTGTCGTCTCTCCGATCGTGCACTTACCTTTTGCACATGACCTTGTTTGTTTGTATTCTGATCGTCTTGGAGTGATTTTTCAGGGACAACATGGATCAGGTCATGGAAGTTGTGGAAGAAGAAGAAGCGGAGTTATCCGCTGAATTTATGGATAGTTACCTGGACATAGTCCAAACTCCAGAAAAAGGAGGCAAAGGTGACACCCAAAGAAACATCGACACCCAAAGAGAAATCGACATGTAAGTTATATTTTATTATTATGTAAGCCTGTGCAGGATTCATGTTTATGGGCCGCTCACACGTGGATTCTTGCACACGTCGATTCTTGTCAAAATTCAGGTTTAGCGACAACAATGATGTAGTTGTAAACCTATTGAACTGACAGCTGAAAGCAGCGATTGGCTGCACCTCATGTCAATAGGTTATAGCTACAATATTGTTATCGTTTTTTGACAATAAGGATTAACGTGTGAGCCATCTATTACCACCAGTTGACTGTAGCTGTTGTCCGTGTGCAGGTATTGGCAACGCTTGATTATGATAATATGAAAGCGTACTGATCATGTTATAGTTATAGTTTTACAATGCAACAACGGACTATTGTACCTGAATAATATTTATATACATTCGATCTGGTTAGACTAACACAAGCTTTTTGTATCTTGTTGTATGTGGACAGCTGCTGACGATGGTGCTGGGCCTTCGACAGAGAAGCCAAAGTCGCCCAAGAAGAAGAAGACACCCATGAAGAAGAAGATGGAGGCCTCGGCTGACAAGTCAGTGCACCAGTGCCACGAGTGTGGTAAAACTTACAAGCATTACCGCACCTTGTGGGCTCATCAGCGCTTTGATCATGGTGAAGGAAAAACAAATCATGAATGCACCATATGTGACAAAAAGTTCACAAAAAAATGATCTGACGTCACACCGCAACGTGAAGCATGACAAGATTAAGCCTTATTCATGTGATTCATGCGGCAGATCGTATGCAAGTCCTAAAAGCTTGTAACCCTCAAAGCATGTGTGCAAAGGGAAACCAAAAGAGGTGGCCTGCACCCAGTGTGGCAAGACCTTTGCACTAAAAAGGTTTCTGAGTGACCATGTCCGTTACCATCACACACGGGCAGGGTGTTCTTGTAAGGTGTGTTTTGCACACTTCAAGCACCGTGAACAGCTACGCTGCCATGTGGCGAAAGGCTGTCCAATGTCTGCATCTACTTGAGTATGCACCTTTAAATGACCTTGACCTTCAGGTGATATTAAAAGTCAAACAACTGAAGCTGGCAATGACACCATACATTCAGAACTATTTTACACATTTTTCCACCCAAAATACACCACATGACCTTGACTCCAGGTCAAGCTCACACAAGACATGGCTATCAATTCAACAGATAGGAAGCACATTGGTGTTTATTGGCACTTTGTACCAAGAGACATTGTCATTTAGTGGTAAAGTCACGTTTTGGACACATTTCAGAGGGGTCAAAATGACCTTGACCTTGACCTTGAAGCAAGGTCAACCAAACTGGTATCAAAAGATAGGGCTCACTATGCCCTATATACCACTTGTAGCTCGGGTCGACATTTTTTTAAGGTCTTGTCATCATACACCATCATGCCA
>NC_090253.1:45396757-45401757 GCF_037325665.1 Littorina saxatilis | reverse complement strand
GTGTGTGCGTGCGTGCGTGCGTGTGTGTGTGTGTGTGTGTGTGTGTGTGTGTGTGTGTGTGTGTGTTTCATCCGAATATTTCTCTTTTGTTAGCCAGTAACTTTGTTTTTTCTCTCCATGTAATATCGCTCCTAAGGTGCTTCATTTAGTCGACTACGTCAAATTAGAAGCAGACTTGACAGACACGTGCATAGTATGGATATGGTTATTTAAGATTATACAATTCCTTCTGATATAGAATTTAGAATGTTTTAAGACGGGTTTTGGAAACTCGCGCCATTCAAGTTAGGTAACGGCGCGCCTTCTGATGTTTTTTCGAGCTTCGGCCGGCTCCTACCCAGAGTGGAAGTGCTATGGTTTCAATAGGAAGACTGGGATCCCACAGCCGAGTGTCATTCACTTCATGAATGCGATTGTGTCTACTCAGGTGTCTGGCAAAAAACAAAAAATGGTCTCGGCTCTTGTGACCCTTCATGGGATAAGGAACAAGCGTCGGGACAAGCAAGAGAAAGAAAGGGGAAAAAAGAAGAAAAAAAAGAAGAAGAACAAAAAGCGAAGAACAAAGAAAAAGAAAAAGACTGAGAGAGAGTGCAGTGTCATCTTCCGAGGGTAGCCTACCGCAGCGACCCGACATCCAGCGTCTGTAAAATCGACAAGTCCAACAGCGGAACGAAATGCAGAGGTGGTTGGAGCAGTGAGTGCAGGGACGGGGCGGTGTGAGAGCACAACGGGTCAAGGAACAGGTGTAAGGACGAAACAAAAAAACAAAAAAGCATAAAAGAGAGAGAGGAAAAAATGAAAAGGAAAAAAAAGTAGAAAGATGAGAAAGAGGAGAAAACAAAGAAGAGAAGAAGAAAGCAAAAAAAGAACAAAGAAAGAGAAAAGAGAAAGAAAAGAGAGAAAAAACCAGAAAAACAACAACGGCGCGCCTTCTTTGTTTGGTGGACGTAAGGTTCTAGAGAGAGGGGGTTGGGGTGGTGTCTTTTTGAAGCGAGTGTCTACTTTGGTGCAGCAGAATACATTTTTCTCCCACTGGAAGATTGTACACGAGATTAAATAAGTGTTTATCGTAACTGATCTTACCCAGCGATTGCTACCTAGACTGTCGTACATGCAATGCCTATCTCCCCTGATGTGCATGCGTTTTGACTTGCATTGACTGTGATTCTAGGGTTCATTCAAACACCGGGATACAGCTCGGGGAAACACTACCCTTCTGGCATGGACACCTGGAAGAAGATTTCAGTCCCTTTGCACCACGTGACCCTCGTCAGCTTTGTGCGCATGCGCACCTACTCGGCATATTCAAAATATTGTAGGCATCCAGTGAACGACTATTTGGAGCTATACACGGGAGGCAACTCGAGAGGGAACTTAGTTTGGGAAGCGTGCAGCAATAACGTCCCTTCACCTGAGGTGCACAACGCTGGGGTGGTGTACGTGAGATTTGTCAGTGTCCCGAGTGCGAGATCTGTCAGTGACGGGATTGCCGAAACCGCAGGATTCAAACTTCTCTTCTCCTTTCACAAGGTTAATGTTTCTTGTATTTCAGGTAATTCATTTAAAGGTAAGGTTTTCAAAAATAGAAGACAAACACACACGTTGGTAGAGCAGTCATGTTTGATCGTCGTATCAAGTTTGACTCCAGGCAGGGTAGAGCAGTCGTGTTTGATCGTCGTATCAAGTTTGACTCCAGGCAGGGTAGAGCAGTCATGTTTGATCGTCGTATCAAGTTTGACTCCAGGCAGGGTAGAGCAGTCATGTTTGATCGTCGTATCAAGTTTGACTCCAGGCAGGGTAGAGCAGTCATGTTTGATCGTCGTATCAAGTTTGACTCCAGGCAGGATAGAGCAGTCATGTTTGATCGTCGTATCAAGTTTGACTCCAGGCAGGGTAGAGCAGTCATGTTTGATCGTCGTATCAAGTTTGACTCCAGGCAGGGTAGAGCAGTCATGTTTGATCGTCGTGTCAAGTTTGACTCCAGGCAGGGTAGAGCAGTCATGTGTGATCGTCGTGTCAAGTTTGACTCCAGGCAGGGTAGAGCAGTCATGTTTGATCGTCGTGTCAAGTTTGACTCCAGGCAGGGTAGAGCAGTCATGTTTGATCGTCGTGTCAAGTTTGACTCCAGGCAGGGTAGAGCAGTCATGTTTGATCGTCGTATCAAGTTTGACTCCAGGCAGGGTAGAGCAGTCATGTTTGATCATCGTATCAAGTTTGACTCCAGGCAGGGTAGAGCAGTCATGTTTGATCGTCGTGTCAAGTTTGACTCCAGGCAGGGTAGAGCAGTCATGTTTGATCGTCGTATCAAGTTTGACTCCAGGCAGGGTAGAGCAGTCATGTTTGATCGTCGAGTCAAGTTTGACTCCAGGCAGGGTAGAGCAGTCATGTTTGATCGTCGTGTCAAGTTTGACTCCAGGCAGGGTAGAGCGGTCATGTTTGATCGTCGTATCAAGTTTGACTCCAGGCAGGGTAGAGCGGTCATGTTTCATCGTCGTATCAAGTTTGACTCCAGGCAGGGTAGAGCGGTCATGTTTGATCGTCGTATCAAGTTTGACTCCAGGCAGGGTAGAGCAGTCATGTTTGATCGTCGTATCAAGTTTGACTCCAGGCAGGGTAGAGCAGTCATGTTTGATCGTCGTATCAAGTTTCACTCCAGGCAGGGTAGAGCAGTCATGTTTGATCGTCGTATCAAGTTTGACTCCAGGCAGGGTAGAGCAGTCATGTTTGATCGTCGTGTCAAGTTTGACTCCAGGCAGGATAGAGCAGTCATGTTTGATCGTCGTATCAAGTTTGACTCCAGGCAGGGTAGAGCAGTCATGTTTGATCGTCGTATCAAGTTTGACTCCAGGCAGGGTAGAGCAGTCATGTTTGATCGTCGTATCAAGTTTGACTCCAGGCAGGGTAGAGCAGTCATGTTTGATCGTCGTGTCAAGTTTGACTCCAGGCAGGGTAGAGCAGTCATGTTTGATCGTCGTGTCAAGTTTGACTCCAGGCAGGGTAGAGCAGTCATGTTTGATCATCGTATCAAGTTTGACTCCAGGCAGGGTAGAGCAGTCATGTTTGATCGTCGTATCAAGTTTGACTCCAGGCAGGGTAGAGCAGTCATGTTTGATCGTCGTATCAAGTTTGACTCCAGGCAGGGTAGAGCAGTCATGTTTGATCGTCGTGTCAAGTTTGACTCCAGGCAGGGTAGAGCAGTCATGTTTGATCGTCGTATCAAGTTTGACTCCAGGCAGGGTAGAGCAGTCATGTTTGATCGTCGTATGAAGTTTGACTCAAGGCAGGGTAGAGCGGTCATGTTTCATCGTCGTATCAAGTTTGACTCCAGGCAGGGTAGAGCGGTCATGTTTGATCGTCGTATCAAGTTTGACTCCAGGCAGGGTAGAGCAGTCATGTTTGATCGTCGTATCAAGTTTGACTCCAGGCAGGGTAGAGCAGTCATGTTTGATCGTCGTATCAAGTTTGACTCCAGTCAGGGTAGAGCAGTCATGTTTGATCGTCGTATCAAGTTTGACTCCAGGCAGGGTAGAGCAGTCATGTTTGATCGTCGTGTCAAGTTTGACTCCAGGCAGGGTAGAGCAGTCATGTTTGATCGTCGTATCAAGTTTGACTCCAGGCAGGGTAGAGCAGTCATGTTTGATCGTCGTATCAAGTTTGACTCCAGGCAGGGTAGAGCAGTCATGTTTGATGGTCGTATCAAGTTTGACTCCAGGCAGGGTAGAGCAGTCATGTTTGATCGTCGTGTCAAGTTTGACTCCAGGCAGGGTAGAGCAGTCATGTTTGATCGTCGTATCAAGTTTGACTCCAGGCAGGGTAGAGCAGTCATGTTTGATCGTCGTATCAAGTTTGATTCCAGGCAGGGTAGAGCAGTCATGTTTGATCGTCGTATCAAGTTTGACTCCAGGCAGGGTAGAGCAGTCATGTTTGATCGTCGTATCAAGTTTGACTCCAGGCAGGGTAGAGCAGTCATGTTTGATCGTCGTGTCAAGTTTGACTCCAGGCAGGGTAGAGCAGTCATGTTTGATCGTCGTATCAAGTTTGACTCCAGGCAGGGTAGAGCAGTCATGTTTGATCGTCGTATCAAGTTTGACTCCAGGCAGGGTAGAGCAGTCATGTTTGATCGTCGTATCAAGTTTGACTCCAGGCAGGGTAGAGCATTCATGTTTGATCGTCGTATCAAGTTTGACTCCAGGCAGGGTAGAGCAGTCATGTTTGATCGTCGTATCAAGTTTGACTCCAGGCAGGGTAGAGCAGTCATGTTTGATCGTCGTATCAAGTTTGACTCCAGGCAGGGTAGAGCAGTCATGTTTGATCGTCGTATCAAGTTTGACTCCAGGCAGGGTAGAGCAGTCATGTTTGATCGTCGTATCAAGTTTGACTCCAGGCAGGGTAGAGCAGCCATGTTTGCTCGTCGTATCAAGTTTGAATCCAGGCAGGGTAGAGCAGTCATGTTTGATCGTCGTATCAAGTTTGACTCCAGGCAGGGTAGAGCAGTCATGTTTGATCGTCGTATCAAGTTTGACTCCAGGCAGGGTAGAGCAGTCATGTTTGATCGTCGTATCAAGTTTGACTCCAGGCAGGGTAGAGCAGTCATGTGTGATCGTCGTATCAAGTTTGACTCCAGGCAGGGTAGAGCAGCCATGTTTGATCGTCGTATCAAGTTTGAATCCAGGCAGGGTCGATACGGATTGATTGTAAATGATGATTTAGAGACGTATCCATGCCCTACCCCGGTGTCGACACCGTGACACGTAAAGGGCCTCAGTCATTCTGCCAGAAGTGCAGATCAAACTCACTGATAACACGTAAATACACACACAACTTGGTAGTGCCCAAACTCTTGTGATTATAGCTTTCTGCTGGAAGAAAAATAATTTATTTTCAACTCAGGATTTGAGTCAGCTTGGGAAAGAAGACAGAATTATAAAATTCTTTGCAATTGGATAAGCTGAGGACTTTCTTTTCTGCTAAGCTTACTTATTTCTTCTTTTTTACATTTA
>NC_090253.1:45336757-45391757 GCF_037325665.1 Littorina saxatilis | reverse complement strand
AGAGAGATAGAGAGAGAGAGCGAGAGAGAGAGAGAGAGAGAGAGAGAGAATTGAATGGAATTGAACTTTATTTAACAAGGATTAAGATTAGGCTACGCCTTTTCTTACAATCTGTCCTTGGGACGCATAGACACACAATTATACAATTAAAACATCAAAAATTAAAAAGTTAAAAAGTTAACCAACAAAAGGAGGTCGGAAAACTTCAGCACGTGATAAAGATGACGATGATGATGATGATGACGATGATGATGATGATAATGATGATGATGATGATGCTTGAAGCGCATACATATGTGGTTATTCATAAAATCAAATGCATACTATGCAGGTAATTATGAATACAAGCTGGTAGCAATCGAATATGTAGCAATATTACAACAAAAATATGTTCAGAATATACAATGCACAGTATATCTTTGACGTAATACTAAGTGTGGTAAATCAAAAGGCGTTAAACTACTCAGACATTTTTTTAAACTTTTTAAGGACTTTAAGTGCTTAAAGGATGATGGAAGTGAATTCCAAACTGAAGTACCCGAAAAAGCAAGACTGGTCTTATACAGGTCAATTCGTGGAATCGGTGGGATCAAGTTGACCGACCCATATCTGTGGGTAGCTTTATTAAATAATGATGTAATGTAAATCGGCACTTTACCGCAATACAATTTATGCATGAACATGGCTTTGTTTAACTTGAGATGCTTTGCCAGTGGAAGAAAGTTAAGCATTTTTAATTTCATATCTGTTGAGGCATTATCCTTTACGATGAGTTTGGCCGAGCGACGATAAAGAGAGTCTAACTTTTTCAAGTGTACATCACTGCTGCCATCCCAGAGCGTCAAAATATAATTAATGTGAGGCATTACATGAGCATGGTGGAACATTTCCAGAGTCCTTCTGTCCGTATTTTGCTTTAACTTGGATTGGAGGAAAACGTGTTACGGGGGTATTTGCGTGTAAGTGTCTGTGTGTATTAGTTACTCTATCAGAAAAATGCGTGTTCTACTCTGTTTACAAACTCACGTCTCTCTCACACACAACACTCAAACTAGGCACAACGACTGAAACACAATTACTGCCCTTTGCCCTCGTACCTATATTGTAACATCAACACAAAAATACAAATATGTTTTCTCTCATACAATCAACAATTCTCTTGCATTCACTTGTAACAATAATAATAGCTTGAATAACACGTGGAAGAATAACTATTTCTCGTTGACGTCGTCCTTGTTTCACACAATCCTTCTGTCACTTATATTTCCTGTTAATCACAGTATCTCGTTACGCACATTTCCCATGTTACGTATTCTCCAGTGGTAATTCACAGTACAATGACTACTCACTATTCAGCGGGTACATTCACTGGATCCAGTATCACGCCAATGACTGAATATAGGTCATGGTGATATGGGGTGGGGTTCCACCGGGTTCCAGAATTCCGGCGCTTAGATAAACTTCTCCACAAAATAATAATTCCATTTTTACTTAATACTATTCATTCATCCGTCAACTAGCTTATGCTGTTACAGTATTTACAACAGCTCATTTACAAATTACTCCATCACAAAAGAACATACACACATTCCTTTCCAAAATGGCTGACAACAGCTCACGCTTTTCCAACCCAATTCATAACATTTCTCTCACAGTCATTTCACAAGTCAAAACTGCTGAGCAAAATACAATTCAATAAATACCTGTATATTCACAGCATTTGAATCACAACTGATTCCATCTACAACATGAGTCGTACAGCATTCGACCTCAATGTCCTTCGAGCAGCATTCCGACCAAACGTGGAGACATAAACAGAGCACGTCTGTCTTCACCAACTGTCAGTAATGCTCTGGTTTAACACAACCAATATGGCCACCTTCCTGTTAGCAATCTCCTCTCTCATTGGTCAATCCTACTACTCAGTAGCCAATGAAAATATACTTTGCAAAAACAGGTCACCTCATTTCAACAGGTGATATTACAGACACGCAGTCCACTCGTGTGAACCAAAAGTATGGCAAGCCAATCTGTACACATTTGTTAAATATTAACTTAGACGTACAAATTCCATTTGTCACATTACCCCCTCCTCCCAGAAAAAAAATGACCGACCGAGGTTATTTTTACTTTAGGATAACAGCTGATTGAGGGTAACTATATCACTGCAATTCAATTTCCATATCGCATTCCACTACGGAACAAACTGGTTCCCTTCTGAACGCGACATACATTTCAATAACTGTCCGATCTGACTTGCTTATCATACTTATATTAAAATATTGATGACCATGGAATAAATGGGTTATTTTAGATTTCTGACAAAAAATGGCACAGTCAACTTGATGGCTTCAGCGTGGTAGAGAAGAATCACAAAGATGTCCGTGTCCAGGGTTCTTGTCATTCTTCTCTACCACGCTGAAGCCATCAAGTTGACTGTATACCTGGATACGGGATCAGGAAAACATCGGCAACTGATCAACCTCTCTGAGCTTGCAGAGTCCCTGGGGCATGACTACTGTGCCACTCTTCTTGGGATCTATGTGTACCGCGGAGAGGACTGCACCAGTGCATTCAAAGGAAAGGGGAAGGTGGGGCCCCTTAAGAAACTGGAGAAGAACCCCAAGTTTCACACGGCATTCAGGCAGCTTGGTGACGACTGGGATGTCATCGGGTGGTGAAGCAGTTAGAAGAGTTTATGTGCCTGATGTACAATTACAGTCGTGAGAAATCAGTTGATGTCGTTCGTGGAAAGCTACTCCGCAAGATGGTGGGAGACAACGAGAAACTCACGTCCAAGTGTAAGGTCGATCTAGCCCGCATGCCTCCCTGCCAATCTGCTCTGATGCCGCACATTCAGCGAGTAAACCACCGCGTTGCCCTGTACAAGCGTGCTCATGAAGGCATTCTGGAGAGGCCCAAACCCTACGACCAGGGGTAGGGATGGACGACAAATGCAGACGGTGTCCTGGAACCCGTGTGGTGCCTCAAGCCCATCCTACCTGTGTCGCTGATCGATCTTCTGGCAGATGGTGGTTGTGAAGAAGAGGATGACGAGGAAGACGAGGAAGAAGATGAGGAGGTTGACTTTGACGCGTTTGCTGAAAGCTATGACGAGTTTTGAGTTATCATTACAGTCTGTGTCATTTGATGTCGTCTACTGCGGTCTATCGCTAAAGTGAATATAATTAAAATATTTTATACTTTGGCACCACAATGGGACTCACCATGTACAGTGTTTTGGGGACCCAAAGAGCGCGCTGGATATATTGTCCTGGAATATCATTACATTTTGTCAGTATCAATGTGTGTAACTTGCACAAAATCAAACATTGTAACATTCAAACCAGAGCTATCACGATTTTGATGTGTATACGGTGTAACAAGATATGCTTAACATGACAATGTGCGCCTTTTGTCTTCAAACACTAATATTCCATCCATTTTCAATCGTTTTGGCGCAGCATGAAATAATTCGGATGATTGACACGGGTTGCCGATTAATCGGTACGCTTTGTGAAATCCACACAAACAGAACATATTCAAGAACAATCAACAATTTTGTACAACAATGAGTGCAAATGTTGTTGCTATTATCCCGTTCAATCTTTTATATTCAATACTTGTCTTTAAATCTTTCATAGTTTAGGCTAGAACAAAGACAATTTGTCATGTTTTGGGCGATTTTGTACCCAAAAATCTGAAAATAGCCCATTAATTGCATGGTCATCAATATTTCAATATTAGTGTGAGATCAAAAGTTATTAACATTAGTGTTTACTATAGTTTTTGTTCAATGATAGTCTTTCTATCTTCAAATGTTGAGGCTCTTAGCCGCAAAAATTCGGACGAGTTACCTGGACTGTCGTTTAATTCGATGGGTTAAAACCAGAACCATTTAACTGGTTTGCGGCCATTTTGAGAAATGGCCACTTGAAGTTTTTAACCCCTCAAAAAAAAATAGTAAACACAAGATTACAACCGTCATATTTTAAGCAATAGATATAGAGGCAGAACTGGTCATGTACAGTTGAAATCAATTTAATTGAACTACTCTATCATATGAAAATAACGTATAATTTGTTCTGCTTCCAGAATACGCTCCTTCTTTTTTCTCAGTCCTGGAGCTAGAAAAGCCCAGCGCACCATAGCTGCTTCTGACTTCCAAACAGATCCCACTGTGGCCTGTGCTACAGCAGTCAGAAGCAGCCTCCTCACACATAGCATGTTCTGCTTCCAAGCAAAAGCTTACACTGCAACACTAGTTTTAATGTTTATTGCCGCAATAAACACACATATTTCAAGTCACACACTAAACCATCATTAAAGAATTATGTATTCGTCTAATGTATGGCCTAATGAACGCACACCTTTTACACACAATTAAATTGCAGGTATTTTCCCATGGCAAAAAAAACCAACACATTCTTTGTTAACATTCCAAAAATAAATTGTATTTTGGTTGTTTTCTTAAGAACTCAATAGTAAATCTTATTTTGTATCAGCTCATATTGTTTTGCATTACGCACAAAAACTACAAACCCAGCAACAACGACAAACTGACCACACACAAAACGAACAAAGCAGCACAGAAACAAGCAAGCAAACAAGAAAAGCTTCACTGATGATCAAGCTTGGCGCATTAAAACCAATCACACACGGACAATAAAATCACGAGTTCTAGATTCTGATTTCATGATACCCTGCGTGTTCATTATCAATAAAAACAAATTGGCAAGTAGATTTTTCAGCTCTTTAGTTTTCGATAATTTACCTGACATTGACAGCTCCCAAGAATCAGCCACAACACTATGATGCATGCATCAGGAGAAAAACCACTTTAAAACCAGACAGACGTGCGTCTTCCGTCCTTGCACTAACTCCGAAACCTGATGAATGTGAAGCGTCTCCAGTGGAAAAATCTACTCTGAAACATGACGACTGTGCTGTTGATTTTTCAATCGAAGAGTCTACCGAGAAACATGGTGAATGTGGTTTTTCTCCTGTTCGTGCATCAACTCCAATGCATACTGGTTGTGATTCCACCCCTCCACATGAATCCAGCTGCCCAACACCTGTAAATATTTCTCTTGTGTGTGCTTCTACCTCAGCATATGTTGACTCTGATTCAACCTCAGTGACTACAATCACCTCAGATGATACTAACTTTGATTTTTTTTCTAATGGTGTATTCACTTCAGCTTCTAACATGTCTGACACTGCTCCTTCATGTGAATCTACCACAGCATCTCCTCCATCTTGTTATGGAACCCCAGCAAAAAAACTGCCATCTCCGAGGAAGGAGGCATCCTATGTGACACCTCCAAAGAAGAAGTTTAGTCGAAAAAGACTCAGCAACCCTAAGACCTGGAAGAATAATATTAGAAAAACAAAGAAACTGAGCGGTCAATCTTACTCAAGGACAACCGGTGAAACGGCTAGGGCAAAAGCAGCACAGAAGGTCGACTGTTCAAAGTGTAAAATGATGTGTTCCAGCAAAATATCAGAAGAAGAAAGGCAAGAAATTTTTCAGGCCTTTTATTCGCTCTCTTCATATGAGATACAGAAAGACTTTGTTTGTCACTGAATTGAAGAAACGGGAACAAGAACTTACCTGAAAACAGACGGAGAACCAGCTCCAAAAAAGAGACAAGTTTCAAGGAAGTTTTTCTTCTGAAAGATGGCCAGAGATCATATGTGTGTAAAACGTTTTTTACCAGCACACTAGATGTCAGTTGTGGAACTGAAACGTGGTCATCAAAGTTCTATTGACAAAACTGATGGTGACTTAGAGTTTTGTTTTCTGCTGAAACTGTGATCTAAAATACAGGGATGTGCTTTAAGGTCTGACTTTGATTTTGACTTTTGTGCACAACACTTCTGTGAAGAAAAAAGTACATCACAAGGTAAGAATGCCAAGATGGAAGCATGATGCTTCGAAAAAGCAATTTCCATTTCCTGGAACTCTAATTCTCGTTAAGCCATTGGCAGTGAGAAGATTCTGCAACCTCATCCCATGAATCCGGAGGACAGTCTCCTGAAATGCTTGGTGCTTTTTGCTTGCCTGGACGGCCATATTCACCTCCTGCTGAACAGCATCTGTACAAGATATAAAGACTATGAATTCTTCTTTTAAACTGGCAATTACTACCACAATTATTCACTGATAAAAAAGTTAATTGCCTTCATACCATCGCTGCTGCATTTAAACTGTAAACAGTTTTCGAGTTTTTATTCACACACAAAAATAAAACATAAATACCTGATTACACTGAATATGCTTAAAGTATCCAGGCGCGTTTTGTAAAGAAGGAAGTAAGTGAGTAAGTTAGAAAATAAGTGTTTGGGCGTGTGTGTGTGTGTGTGTGTGTGTGTGTACGTGTGTGTGTGTGTGTGTGTGTGTTTTGATACTTACCAGACTTTGTACAGGGAGGCGATGTTTCTTGGGTTTCAAGAATCATTTGCTGAATCAAGTCCTCATCTGGCCAGTCATTCTCCTTCGACATTGTAAAAACCTGTGATTTAAGAAATATATTAGTCAAACTCACAAAAAAGGGTGGAAATAGCGCTGTAATAACATTCATGTAATAACATTCATTCATCCATCCATAGGTTACAAGCCGACAAAAATTGTCATTATCTGCCCTGAACATTCACTGAGGTTATTGATTTCATTTTTTTTATCGAAAACTAAAGAGCTGAAACACTTCAACACACACGAAACTTGACAAATACGCTTTTACCAGCCTGTGCTTTTATTTAGGAAAACAAAACTATACACACACAAAAGCTAGGGATCAGTATGCAGATTACATAATTTAGAAAATCAGAAAGTTTCCCTTATGAATACGAATCAGAAATTAAGCTTTAATGACTTGTTCAAATGGGGGAAACAAAAATATATGATGATACTCACTTGAATCTGTGTCCTGACTCGAGCAACAGCAAAACAGACTGTGCAGCAGATGTACAATAGGCAGAATGCTGTTCTTTGAGTTTTCAGAAAGTGGACCAACCTTTTGTCAGTTTGTTTTCTGTGGATTAAATTCGCGTCATTTTTGACGTTTCGTTGACACGACCTTGCGACACCAAGCCTCATCAATTTGTTTCCATTATCACGTTCTGCTTCCAACCTGGATGGAGTTAGATGGTTCTGCTTCCAAGATGAGTCCGAACATTTCTTGGAGCCAGAACAAATTATGACTTATAAATGAGACAATGACAAAAGGTGACGTTTTCATGTCAGTATGTCCCAAATGACATCACCAGTACATTTTTCAATCTATCTCATCTGTTTTCGTTCTATTTTTTCTAATAACATGCGTTAACAATTGATTGCCAACTGGAATGGAAGAGCACAAAAAGTGTAACTTGATATGTAGTTTCTCTGGAGGGAAAAACACTTCCACTTTCATGTCAGTGTGTCCCATGCAACATACATTTGCCAAACAGCTATGTGTAAGTAGATTATTTGTTAATGGTATAGAAAATATTGATCAACAATTAAAGTCAGTTTTCACATTCATTTTCTACCTATTTCTTTTTTGTTTATTCTGTTGGCAATGGTGAAATGTCAGCAATCGTGTGTCATTCGGGACAGTAGACATGACACCTGACCTTTTGTCACTGTCTCAAATACACAATAATCCAAGATTTTCAAGAATCCTTCACAGGAAGTGAGAATCATATTACCATAAGACTATAAAATTGCAAAACCAGTTATTTTGAGGTAATTGGTTCTGGTTTTAGCCCATCGAATTGGTATGCTTTGTGAAATCCACAAAAACGGAAAAGTATTAAAAAACAATCAACAATTGTGTACAACAATGAGAGCACATGTTGTTGCCATTATCCATTGCTATCTTTTGTGTTCAATACTTATCTTTAAATCTTTCATAGTTTAGGCTATAAAAAAGACAATTTGTCATGTTTTTCGCGATTTTTTGTCAGAAATCTAAAAATAACCCATTTATTCCATGGTCATCAATATTTTAATATAAGTATGATAACACAAATGGTTTACATTGGTGTTGTGCGTCTTTTTTGTTCAATACCTTTCTTTCTATCTTTCACGGTTGATGCTCTTTCCGGCTATGGGGAACACTCTTTGTTGCGATCCGATATTGCCACCCGGGGTGGTTCCAGAGCCTTAAAGGGGTACTAGGGAACCGATTTCTTGATGGTGCGATAGCTGACTGTTTTCAGCACATATTTTACTATCTAGAAACGACAATTAGAAAAATATCTGAACACTTGTTGGTCAGCGCTTCTAGCAACCGTACTACACACACCGGCTGTGACTCCATAGCACACACATGCTCTGAGTCAATGACCGACCGCCCTGAAATTTCTTATCGCTATATGTACCTGGTCTCATGTCATCAGCACACACACCGGCTGTGACTCCATAGCACACACACATGCTCCGAGTCTGTGACCAACCGCCCTGAAATTTCGTATCGCTAATACCTAGTCTCATGTCATCAGCACACACACCGGCTGTGACTTCATAGCACACAGAAATGCTCCGAGTCTATGACCGACCGCCCTCAACAAAATCAACAACTGATCATAATAATATGGTCGACAGTCTCAAAAAGATTTGTTATCTTCCAGCCTCCGACCCCCTTCCTGGACCCCTTGCACATGCATTGCTGAAATCCAAAGTGATTATCCACTAGACCATCCCTCTGAGCGAACTCGCAAAGTCTTCGCACAAACGAATGACCGTACACCATGATATTTCTACACTTGCAGGATGACCCAGATTCCGCTGATCTAGCCATTGTTTTCGGAACGAAGACCTGGAGTTATGCTCAGCGCTACCTACACTGCAACCACAGTTTTTCCCCAAAAAATTGTGTCAGTCACCCCTACACTTTACGAGGTATAACTTGACCACATAAAAACATCAAAATCAGTACTTATTCCTTCGAACCAAGTCGAATCTCCCCTTCGATGAAAAACTTGTCAGTGTTGTAGCGTCCCTTTTGAGAAGTGGCCTTGACCCTTGATAGCGAATCTATCATGACAAGAAAGGTGGACTAGGCCAGTGGACTCAAAATAAAGTGGGATCGGTCTTGGGACATGTAACTAAACTCCTCAACATAAATTTTATATGTGTGTCGCAGTGTGTGCCTCTGTCAGCGCTGTGTGACGGCCAGCAGGACTGTCTCGATGGGACAGACGAAGATCAGTGTCACTTCGACGTTGAGATGATTATCCGCACTCCCCCTTCCCCCGCACTGGTCAACTTCATCCCTCTCTCCTCCACAAGGAATGACCAGTTCCCCTTCCTCATCACTCCATTGTCTCAGTCCTTGGACGCGAACAGCTCCTCCTCGCCGTGTCCAGAAACACACTTCCAGTGTGCGGACGACGGCTACTGCCTGCCCCTCTTCCTCCTCTGTAACGGCGTGAACGACTGCCCCGGTAAAGAGGACGAAGCGGGGTGTGGGAGAGTGTCGTGTCGTGGTCTGTATCGTTGCCGCGGCTCTAGTGTCTGCTTGCACCCAACACACGTGTGCGACGGCGTGTACCAGTGTCCGCAGGACGACGACGAGCTGTTCTGTGCTATCGCCTGCCCACCAGGGTGCACGTGCCACGGACTGAGTATCGCCTGTCACACGCCCTTCCCGGCAGACATGCTTCACCCAGACATCAGATACCTCGACGCCAGCGGCAGCGCTCTGACGCCGTCACGGGTGATTGAGCACACGCTCCTGATCCACCTGAGCGTGTCAGGGTGCGGCCTTGAGAATGTCGGCAACCTGACCTTCCCTAACCTCCGCAGCCTTGACCTCAGCCACAACCGCCTGCATGAAGTCAGCGCAGGTCATCTTCGTGGACTGCCCAATCTTCAACACCTGTTCTTGTCTGGAAACCCGCTCCAGTCTTTGTTTGACTTACATTCTCAAAATGTGTCTTTCCCTGCTGTGATAACGTTGGACGTGTCTGCCGTGCACATGCCCACACTGGACACGGAGAAGTTTTCTATCTTCCCAGGCCTGCACACCCTGAATCTCTCTCACTGCGGAGTCGATCGCATCACCGGACAAGGCCTGCTCTCCCTTCCCGCTCTCCGCGTCCTGGACACTGAAGGTTGCCCCATGACCCACTTTCCGCGTGACCTACTTTCCGGCCTGAACCGGCTGCAGTCTGTGGCCGCTGACAACTACAAGCTGTGCTGTCAGGCCACCTTGCCCCCTGGCTTCAACCTGGCCAACTGCAGGGCTCCTTTTGACGAATTGTCGTCGTGTGAGTCTTTGCTTCGCTCTGACCTGTACCGAGTCTTCTTGTCCATCTTCGCCGCCCTGGCCCTGCTGGGCAACGTGGGCTGCTTCGTGGTCAGAACGCTCTACCTCAAAGGCAGCAAGTCGGGCTTCAGCGTCTTCGTCACCCACCTGTCCCTTTCCGACTTTCTGATGGGAGTGTACTTGGCAGTGATCGGGGTGGCTGACCGCCTGTACCGGGGTAGCTACCTGTGGGAGGACGTGGGGTGGAGGCACAGCGCCGGGTGTGGTGTGGCGGGGTACCTGTCGCTGGTGTCCAACGAGGTGTCGGCCCTCATCATCTGCCTGATCACGCTGGACCGCTTCCTGGTGCTGCGCTTCCCGCTAAGCTCGCTGCGCTTCAACACTCGCTCTGCCCACCTCACGTGCACGGGCGTTTGGCTGGTCGCCATGGTGATGGCCGCCGTGCCCCTGCTGCCTGTGACGTCACACTGGTCATTCTACAGCCGCACGGGGATCTGCATACCGCTGCCCGTCACTCGCGGAGACTTCCCCGGCCAGCAGTACGCCTTCGGTGTCATCATCGTCCTCAACTTTGTTCTCTTCATGCTCATCGCCGTGGGCCAGGCGTCAATCTACGCCGCCATCAGCGCCAACAGCATGGACAGGTCAGTTGGTTTTAAGTCATCTTCCTTACCGTGTAGGCCGTCATGTAAATCACAAAAAAATCGTTTTGGTGTTTAGACGGGTGCAGTGGCGTGGTGGTAAGACGTCGGCCTCCTAATCGGGAGGTCGTGAGTTCGAATCCCGGTCGCTGCCGCCTGGTGGGTAAGAGTGGAGATTTTTCCGATCTCCTAGGTCAACGTATGTGCAGACCTGTTAGTGACTTAACCCCCTTCGTGTGTACACGCAAGCACAAGACCAAGTGCGCACGGAAAAGATCCTGTGATCCATGTCAGAGTTCGGTGGATTATAGAAACACAAAAATACCCTGATGTCTCACCCGAAATCGGCGTATGTTGCCTGAATGGCGGGGTAAAAACGGTCATACACGTAAACATCCACTCGTGCTAAAAACATGAGTGAACGTGGGAGTCTAAGCCCATGAACGAAGAAGAAGAAGAAGAAGAAGAAGAAGAAGTTTAGGTGTTTACATGCGAAAGAATCCGTACAACTGGTCACATAGTATCAACAGTCTCGCTGCTTTCTTTGGAGTTTTTGTTTTAGTTCACGCTTTTTGAAATCTGCGAACAATGCTGCAAAATATGTCCAGTATGCACATAAAACAGCCAGCTGCTTTAAGGGGGGTACGGGGCTAAATTTGAAGATGCACTTATCACATGTTAAAGTCTAGACGAATTTATATTGATTAACATTAGTGTTTGCACGAGAAGGCAGGTATTTGACACTTTTCCCTTGAAAGTGTCAAACCATTAGTATACATTTACACCACGATGTCAATCAACATAATGGCATCAAATGGCCCAAAAAGAACTAACTACAACATTGTACTTATTTTCATGGAGATTTTCGTAACAGTTTTGATTATTATACTGAGAAAAACAAAAAAAGCCAATACCGATTGAATGGTTGGTTTACTTCAGGGTTTTACGTTTCTACTCTGATTTTTCTGTTTCTTGTATTTTCATTAGGTTGGAAAAAAGTAAAGAAGTCCACACTTGATCACTAAAACCCCGTCCTACCAATTTCAAGGGAGAAAAGCACTGAGGATAAATGTCTTAATTAGAAAATTAAACTAGACTTACGCTAGGAAGTTGAAGTTTAATTGAAATTATTAAGAGTCTATTGACAGGAACGGAGGAGTTACGTGAGTATTGTGCGCGCATGAGCAAGAAGTCAATGTTAAGAGCTGTGTGTGGTCACTAGACTGACGACTTATAGGGAGGGTCAGTTTATTGAATCATCATAAATCTACTGACAAGGGAGGGACGTAACTCCTCCGTTCCTGTCAATAGACTCTTAATAATTTCAATTAAACTTCAACTTCCTAGCGTAAGTCTAGTTTAATTTTCTAATTATTATTCATCTATTGACTACGTCACTACGTAGTCACGTGAGACTTCAGAAACAGTCTATGTGAACTCACACTCAATCAGACAATTAAAGAGTTCTAACTTTTATTCTCAAAGTAACCATCAAGAATTATCTGACCAAAATTTGAAACAGAAACATCTTTCTTGTAGAACTTAACAAACACTCTGTCACTTGCCCAACTACCAGCTTTGAGTATAGTTTTCAAGGGCACACCTCTCTTTTCTGCTGCACTACAACTCGCACTTCGTGTGGAATGTGCTGTGTATTTCTTTGTGTCTATGCCAGCACTCCGTAACACAGCTTTGATCCACCTGGAAAAAGTCTGTTTTCCTACAGCACAATGAGGTTTTGAATAACTGATGAAGAGTTGCTTCCCTTTCCTTAAGGGCTTAGTTACAGTCAAATATTTCTTCAAGTGACGTACAGGACAGAGTTTCTCATTATCTGTGAATTCGAGTATTTCAGCAGGTTCTGTGTGAAACCCAGGTTTAGTAGTCTTATGCTTGCTTGAAAACACTATCACACACTTCTGATCAAAAACTCTGATATCATCCACCATTAAAGAATGTAGAGCATGTCCCCTTTGACCTGTGACTAAAGCTACTAACATACACGTTTTCAGTGTCAGTTCCTTCAAAGAAAGTTCATGCAGTTGATGAAGCTTGTCAAAATAGTCTAATACAACATTCACATTCCAGGTGTCAGTATACTTAGGGAAAGAAGGTCTTTCTTCAAAAACACCTTTAATCACTCTGCACACAACTGGATGACTTCCTATCGTCTGACCCGATAGCATGGGTAAGTAAGCTGACAACGCACTACGGGCAGAATTGACAGTACTATAACCTGCTCCAGCGTCAAACAGCGAAGCAAGAAAGTTAGCTACTCTTGCAGGTGAAGCTATGTCAGCATCAAAACTATTCTCTGAAGCATAAGATCGCCATTTTGAAATATAGCAGTTATACACAGCTTGAGTCGATGATCTGAAAGACTGAATCATCAGGTCTGCAGCACGTTGTGAGAAGCCTTCCTGGAGATAGCGTTCCCTGATACATTGCATACCAGAAGTCGAAGGGAACGATGAAGAGGGTGCAGTTTGCCCGGGTGAGAAGGTAGCGTCAAGAGTTCCTTCCCTTCCATCTCCACTGGTTCCTGGATCAGGAGATTGTTGAGCAGAGGCCACCAAACCTGCGTCGTCCAGCGTGGAACCACCACCACTCCAATGCCCATGTCTTGACGAATCTTCATGAGAACTTGTGTGATAACACTGAAAGGAGGAAATGCATAAAACTCAACATTTCCCCAGTTCATGGAAAAAGCATCTACAGCAAATGCTTCTGGGTCTGGCTTGTAGGACACATACCTGTCCATTTGTTTGTTTAACCTGGATGCAAACAAGTCAATAGTAGGCTTCACCTGCAAAGAACTGAGAGCCTGAGTTAATACTGTCTCATCCAGCTTCCACTCTGTATCCAGATTTATTTTCCTTGATTCAGAATCAGCAGCAGTGTTATCTTTCCCTGCAATATGAGCTGCACTTAGCCAGATATCATGAGTGATGCACCACAGCCACATTGTATTTGTAATAGAGTCACACGTATCCGAATGACTAGTACCCATGTGATTGATACAGGCAACAGCCGTGGTATTGTCAACAAGAATGCGCACATGCTTACCAATAAGTTGATCCTGAAAGCACAGCAGTGCAAAATATGCCGCTTTTAACTCAAGGTAATTAATATGGAACTGTGTTTCAACAGGCAACCATAAACCACCTGACTGTGCGTCTCCAAGTGCACAGCCCCAACCTGTGAGACTAGCATCAGAAGAAAGAGTGATATCTGGTGCAGACTGGTGTATGTTGTTGTAAGAAGCCGACACATTATCTATCCACCACTGTAGTTCTGACTTTGCAGAAAAAGACAGACTCATGCAACAATCAAAATCCCCTTTACTGCTAGCAAGCGCTGCTTTTTTCTCCTTTTCAAGCTGTCTGTAGTATAGAGGCCCATATTTCACTGCAGGGAATGCCGCTACAATTTTCCCTATGACTTTGGCTAAGTATCGTATTGTCATTGAGAGTTTGGACATTGCAGTCTTACAACACGAAATCAGGTCTGCACTCCTATCAGGTGTAAGAGTGGTAATCATCTGCTTTGAATCTATGATTACCCCAAAATACTGAACACAATGGCTGGGCTCAAGCACTGACTTTCCTGGGTGAACAATGAAACCAACTGATCGCAATAGTTGCACTGTCTCAATCACATTTTGCATACATGCTAGTCTTGTCTCAGCAAGTAACAGAATCATCCAGAAAAACGGTGGACAGATGACCTTTCTCTCTCAAGGTAGCAAACACAGGCTTCAACAATTTTGTAAATTTGCGTGGAGCAAGTGCGAGACCATTTGGCATGCAATTAAACTGCCACATCTTACCATCCCATTCAAACCTCAAAAACTTTTTGTGGCCTTCAAAGATTGGTACAGAATAGTATGCATCCTTCAGGTCTATGGAAGCCATGAAACAGTCTTGCGTCACCAATTTCAACGCAGCAGCTTGTAGCGTTTCCATCTTAAAATGATGGTAAGCTATGTCTCTGTTCAAACACTTTAGGTTAAGAATCATCCTGTGTGTGCCATCTTTCTTTGGCCGTGTAAAAACAGGTGAAACAAACTGCCCCGGTTCAAATTCGCACTGCTCTATCACTCCTTTTGCACTCAGCTTTTGAATCTCTGAATCAATTACTTTCACTTCCTGTTTGTTCAACAAAGGTTGGTTTTTAAATGGACTAGATCTAGGTGTTGATCTAGATTTATTAAACTCAAGGTGAACACCAGACACGGTTTGAATGATTTCAGGATCTGAGGTTAATGATTTCCAGATATCCAAGAACTGCTTTATTCTACCACCTTGAAAGAGAGAGGTCTCCATCTTTATATCTGTGAGCAAAGAGGAGAGACATACAGATAGTTCTCTCACCTGAGAAGTGACAGCATCGTCATTTAGTTTCTCCTGGGGAACTGCGCTCTCTGACTGTTCTTTCCCCCAAACTGCCTCTTCTGACTCTGAAATCTGTTCTGCCACTGCGGCTGTCTCATGCCTAAAAAAGACTTTCGACCATTGTTTTTCCACGGTTTGAAGTTGAACCCTCGTCTATCCACATTCGCACCTGTACTCTGTGCATATCTGTCGAGCTCTTTGGCCTCCTTTAGCGAGTTTGACAAATTGTCACCGAACAACTGTTGGCTGCTAATTGGCACCGAGTCCGAACACAGCCCTATCATGTGTTTTGGGAGGTGTGGGCGTAGCGCATAGCGACGTCTTAGGGAGAGCTCTCTGCTGGCATGCCCAAGCATAGCGAGAGCATCCGAGTTAGCTTTGACAATGGCTTTACCGGTTTTCCCGTCTTTCATTGACTTTTCTCTCTGCGCTTTAAAAAGTGCCTGCGTGGATGACGTCACTGCAGTCGCGGCTTTTATCACAGCGCGTTGGATAGAGGCTAGCTTCAGGTCCGCCTTTTTTGCGTTCACGGGCAACAGTTTCCACACTTCAGTGTTTACTTTTGGCACTTGCAACTTCTGACAGTTGATGGGCCTTGGGTATAGATCTATCCTCTCAGCGAACTTTTCTTCGCCCAGTCCTTTGGCAAACCGTTTATCAATCAAATCCGCCATTGAGGAGGCTACTGCGTCAGCAGTGATTTCTTCTCGGTCTAGTTCACCATCAATTTCTTTCATCAAATCTTCGTCCGAACAGACTATCGAGAGTACGTCATCCTCAACAAGGATTTCTCCATCAGACGAGTCTGAGCGATAATGACTATCAGATTCAGAATCCCCATTGCTCTCAGGCTGATTCGATTCGACCTTGCGCTTTTTCATGAGCGTCTTGCCCTTCTTTGCATTAGGAGCACTAGCCCCCTTTCTTTTGCAACCTTGAGGCTTTTCAGACTGTGATTCGACCAACTCAGGGCCTGTCTGTGCCTGTAACCTACTTTGCTGGCTCAGCAGCGTGGGGTTCGAGAGGGCAGCGAACTTCTTTTCCCACTTGGCATCTAATTGTTGCATCAAATCTTGGATAATTTGTTGATTCGCTTGTTCCGAGCTAGGCTTCGGATTAGGTCTATCTCCTGACTCAGCAGGCCCGGCTTTCTCATTATCATTCATTTCCGACACACAACACAGGTGGAACCGGTCACAAGCCCTCAACGATTTAAATCACTGTCATTTATGAAAAAAGGGGCAACTCA
Organism: Littorina saxatilis; assembly: GCF_037325665.1. Classification (NCBI taxonomy): domain Eukaryota; kingdom Metazoa; phylum Mollusca; class Gastropoda; order Littorinimorpha; family Littorinidae; genus Littorina; species Littorina saxatilis. Next base: position 45,375,217 of record NC_090253.1, on the reverse strand, counting down.
CCGTACAAACGAATTCCAAACACAAAACGTTAATACACAAACACTTTGCAGTCGAAAAAGAATTAGTCCTGCACAAAACCAGTTCGATGAACCACGATTTAATCCATGGTGTGGAACAGCTCGTCCATTACCTTCAAGCTCTTACCGCCAATTGACTTCTTGCTCATGCGCGCACAATACTCACGTGACTACGTAGTGACGTAGTCAATAGATGAATAATAATTATTGTTCTCCATCTTAAATATGTCGTTGACATGTGAACATATAAATACAATATTAAACTGAGAGGATGAGGTTTGGTTGTAGATATATAGTTAACATCTTATGGTCTTGACTGTAATGTGTGAACATTATCAATACCATTATGTTCCAACCAACAGCGTGGCCGTCACGGACAGTTCAAGGAAATCCGCGGACCTGAGGATCGCTCGCCGCCTGGTGAGCGTGGCGCTGTCCGACTTCCTGTGCTGGTTCCCCATTGGTCTGCTGGGCCTGCTGGCCGCCAGGGGCGTGGCCGTGCCAGGGGAGGTCAGCGTTGGTCTGGCCATCCTGGTGCTGCCGCTCAACTCCGCCCTCAACCCCTTTCTCTACACCATCAACATGCTGCTGGAGAGACGGAGGCGGGGCCGGGACGAGCGCCTTTTGAAGCAGGTGCTGGCCCAAATTGCTGAAGAGGATAGATCTGTGTGAGACACTCAGCTTTCCATGAGACAGGGAAGCCATGAGCGGCTCACATTGCAAAAGAGGGAGAGAACCGTGTGCAAAAACACATTAGTTTCAGCTTGCTTCTATTGATTAAAACTGTGTGTAGGAACAAAGGGTGTCAGCCCCTGTCTCTGTCTGAAACTGTAAGCGGTTTGTTGGAGCACAGTGTTTCAACTCTGTTGTATCTTTAAACTGTCAACAGTTCGTTGAAGCAAAGAGTCTTAGCCCTTTTCTCTGTCTTAGCACTGTCAATAGTTTGTTGAAGCAAATAGACTGTAGTATGTATTCGAAAAATATAACTCGATTCTACTAATCAAATTATAATAACAGAACAATGTCAATAAACTGCTATTTAAAAAAACAAAAAAAAGTACCTCGGCTTGTGTGCTTGTGTGTTTGTGCACGTGTGTGTGTATGTGTGTGTGTGTATGTGTGTGTGTATGTGTTTGTGTGCATGGGTGTGTGTGTTAGTGTGTGTGTGTGTGTGTGTGTTAGTGTCTGTGTGTGTCTGTGTGTGTGTGTGTGTGTGTGTGAGACTGTGCTTTCAAGTAATCGCATGTGTGTGTGTGTGTGTGTGTGATTGTGCTTTCAAGTAATTGCATGTGTGTGTGTGTGTGTGTGTGTGTGAGACTGTGCTTTCAAGTTAGTGCATGTGTGTGTTTATTTGTGTGTGTGTGTGTGTGTGAGCTTGTGCGTCTGTGTATGTGTATGTGCGGGCGCGTGTGTGTGTCTGCATGCCTGTCTGTCGCCTCTCTGTGTAAGCGTGTGCCCCACAAAGGCGTGTTTGTGTGTGTGGCGGTGACATTGAGTTCCATTTCGTTCTACCAATACATGTATGCTTCCATGTACAATTTCCAGATACGCACATGCATGTATTCAGGCAGCCACCCTCTTCTTGTGGAGACCCTACTGTATTTATTCTGCAGGCTATCTGACGGGAGCGAAGGACTACCTAACACACAACCGTTCCGGCTTCTTGGACCTTCATGACAACCTTGACCCAGTTTTCAATGAAACGGGACACTACTCTGCCCAACTTTTCACACAGAAAGCGTCTGACGTCATCATGGCGCATGATTCCACGAAGGTCAGAAAGGGTTACGTTAGGGTGAAGGTCTGGGTGGCCGAGTGGTAACGCACTTGCGCTCGGAATCGAGAGGTTGCGTGTTCGACCCTGGGTCGGGCCGCTATTTTCTCCCCCCATTCCTAACCTAGGTGGTGGGTTCAAGTGCTAGTCTTTCGGATGAGACGAAAAACCGAGGTCCCGTGTACACTACATTGGGGTGTGCACGTTAAAGATCCCACGATTGACAAAAGGGTCTTTCCTGGCAAAATTGTATAGACATATATAAAAAAAATGTCCACCAAATACCCGTGTGACTTGGAATAATAGGCCGTGAAAAGTATATACTCGCCTAACACGCTTGAGATTTACTGGCCGATGTGAATGCGTGATATATTGTGTAAAAAATGCCATCTCACACGGCATATTGTAAACGCCATGAGCCTCCCTCTGGGAGGGTATGTGCGTAGAAATACTCACTAATAAAAAGGTCGTTTGAGGAGGAATCAAAATTAGAAGTTTGTGTTGCTTTTTGCCTCAGTTTTGCGCTCAAGTATCAGGCTGTTGGTCAGTCGGTTGATCATGGTGTGGTGCTTATTTTGAGACAGAAAAAGTATTTCTCGATTTATGAGACTTGCAGGGAAGTATACTTATGTCATTGAGCAATGAGGTCATCGTCGTAGCAGTCTTTCCTCCCACAGCGCGAATAGTGTTTTTCATATCAAACAATATTTACACAAAGATTAAAGGTTGACTCCCCCATATGCTGTTGAAATCTAGCATTTGAAAGGCGACTTTTGGTCTCTCCTTGAAAAAAAAGAGTATATTTACAGGGTAACGGTTGGGGGGAAGAGAGGGGGAGGGAGGGGGGTTGGGCTGGGGGAATTACAGAACCCAGGACCCCCCCCCCCCTCCACCAACCACCCTAAGACCCTGCCCCGTAAGTTGCTTTTTCAATCGATATTGTACAGTTTTCATCATCACTGTGTGTTGTACAGAGCCCGTTATTCCTGTACCTGGCCTACCAGTCTGTGCACGGTCCTTTGGAAGTCCCCGAACACTACAAGGAGCAATACCGTGACATCAAGGACACAAAGAGGAGAACGTATGCAGGTACAGCCAACAGACAGACACACAGACACACACGCAAACAGACACACAAACAGACATGCAGACGGACGGACACACTGAAAGGGAAACTTAGAGATAGGGTGACAGACAGACAGACAGATGAACTGACAGACAGACGGACAGAAAGACAAACAGAATGACGATGGGACAGACAAACAGACAGACAGACGAGCAGACAAGCAGAAACCAGGCTGATAGCCAAACAGACAGACCGACTGACGGACTTACTGTCAGACCCGACAGACAGGCGGACCGACAGACTTAGAGACAAGCCGACAGACATCCACACCGACGGAACGACTGCCAGACTGACTGAATGACGGACACACAGAGAGACGGTGGGATAGACACACGTTCAGACAAGTTCAGTTTGCTCTGATATCTGTTTCAGTTTTTGGCTCACGTAAGTGTAGCCTATGCGATGCTAACTTTTGTCTGCTTGTGCGTGCGTGCGTGTGTGTGTGTGTGTGTGTGTGTGTGTGTGTGTGTGTGTGTGTGTGTGTGTGTGATAGAAACTTTAACATTTCCGAGTCTATGGATACAGCTCGCATAAGAAGATTACGTCTCGGTCAAAAGTGTTTGACGTGTGTGATAGAAACTTTAACATTTGAAGACGTCACATTATGACGTAAGAGGGTTAGACGTCACGCGAAGGAATTACTGAAAGTCTCGGTCATTGTTATTGTGAGCGGGCCGAGACTAGTTGACAGATCTAGTGTCTCGCTTTCTTGCACAATGACAGTGTGTGTGTGTGTGTGTGTGTGTGTGTGTGTGTGTGTGTGTGTGTGTGTGTGTGTGTGTGTGTGTGTGTGTGTGTGTATATGTGACGGAGTGATTGAGTTTGTGTTACTGTTTGTCGATTTCTTACGTGAGCCTTGAAGGCTTCGCCTCTTGTTGTGTATTGCTTTTGGTTTAATTCTTGGGTTGTGGAGAAAACCTGTGAATGGTTGTTTGGGAAACCTAACAGAATTACATCTACATGGTGGTTAAAACAAAATTGTACTCATTTTCATGTTGCTCTGAAGGTTTTGTTTAAACCGTTTTCCACTTCATCTTAAATCCATTAAACTTGAGTAAAGGTCGAAGAGACCATGACGTGTATGAGGACATCAGTTTGGATGACGTTTATCAGTGTACTGTGAGTCAGGAATCCATAAAATAGATTGGCTGTGTGTATAGATAATACTACATGGCTTGGTGTGTCTGATCAGATTTACACGAGTTGGTTCTTTAAATATTGAACTGCGAACGAAATCGAGATTTTCAATATTTAAAAAAGCAACGAGTGTAAATCTGGTACGACACACCAAGCCATGTAGTATTCATTTTATCCTACTTAATGTACTTACGTGTATTTTACTCAAAACGTCCCGCAGTCGACGCGTACAAATTAACGACTCTTATTTTGGAACCTCGATCTTTTCTAAAGCCTCGTGCAATCTTTCACGTCAAAGCAAAGAAACGTCACTTTAGAAAGTGTAGCGTGACGTGCTGGTTCTAAAAACTCTTCCAAAGGAAACAGTAGGCGCAAAAGTGTGTTTCCATAATGACGTTTGTCTTGCCGGTGACTTTGGCATCATAAGCAGTGAAAAAGCAGGTCCCTGCCAGACTAGTTTGACTCGACCTCATTTACATGATACACACACGTGTGGTTTGAACGATATTGTTATCTCATGAGTGGTCTCTTTCACGTATGTAGAATACATTCTTTTTCTCGATGGATGGGATGTTGTTTTCAGGGATGGTGACGTGTATGGACGAAGGCATTGGAAATCTGACGTCGGCTTTGAAGACGGCTGGTCTGTGGGACAACACCGTGTTTATTTTCTCCACTGGTAAGGACCTGAGAGTGAATGAATCTATATAAGCCTATCTACAGCCGGAGATAATACTAAAGAGATGTCCACCCCTTTGCCCCCCCCCCCCCCCTCCACCACTTTGGGTAGAAAGCGATATTCTTGGTGGAAGAGATAACAATGTTCAGCTGTCTGAAGTAAAAACTTGTTAATGAGTGACGTAATAGACGAACTCCGTAAATACCTCAGTCGTGTTGTGAAAGAATGAATACTCTTGTTTTTATTGAGGCAAACATTCCGAGCGTGCTCCTTGTCCACGTGTTTCAGATTCACCCCTCGCTGGTGACTCGCCTATATTGTCACGTGGGAAAGTTTGCCTCAATGAAAGCAAGAGTATTCACTCTTTCACTCTTTTATCATATTACGCTATTCAAGTCATATATAGGCAATGTGTGGCCTGAGGACACTAAGGCCACACAAAAATAGTCTGTTTACGGTAACATAGGCCAAAAAAATAGGGTCGGTAGGTCGGGATTTTTTTTTCTCCAAAAAACCCCATATTTTTCAGTTATTTTGCCAAAAAACTAAGATTTAAAAAAAAAAAAAATTTTTTTTTTTTTTTCTCCCCCAAATGCCAAAAAAAAGTCTAGGGTCGCGCGAAAAAATAGGGTCGGTCGGGATACCGTAAACAGACTATTGTTTGTTGTTGGCCTAAGCCCCCAATAGTAACTCTTTCACAACCCATGCAAACCCGACAGAGTTATTTCCGACTGAACATCGTCACTTTATTATGTTCCGAGTTATCACTGAACCCGCCCTGAAAGAGACTGACCGACTTTCATGCGCTTTTTGTGTTTAGTTTAGTTTAATTTAAACAAAATGAAGCAGAGCGCTGTTTAGAGATCTGATAACCAAAGGGAAGTAAGCGCTCTAAATGCATTCGACATGTGTAATGGAGGAGGATGAAAGTCGCTTGTTCATTTCAATGCTAGTTATTCTCTCAGGTGCGAGGAGATTGGTTCCGGATAACTCTCGCTTACTCCATTACACAATTATGTCGTATGCATTTCGAGCGCTTTTTACTTCCCGTTGGTTATTAGTTTAGTTTAGTTTGTGGGGACAAATGTAGCAGGCCGTAAAGCCTATATAAATCATCCAATCCCATCAATATTTGTTCAGCGTTGTGTTTCAGACAACGGGGGCCAGATATACGAGGGAGGCAACAATTACCCCCTGAGGGGGTGGAAGGGGTCGCTGTGGGAGGGGGGGCTGCACGGGGTGGGCTTCGTGCACAGCCCCCTCCTGCACAAACAGGGCTACGTCAACAGGGCTCTCATCCACGTCTCTGATTGGTTCCCCACGATAGTCGGGCTGGCCAGGGGTTCTTTGAACGGAACCCTGCCTCTGGATGGGTTCGACCAGTGGAGAACGATCAGGTTCGTGTTGTGATAGTGAAGTTTAATGAAGATCGGTCTGGTAGTTTTCTCGTAATCGCTTTATGCACACACGCACGCATGCACGCACGCACACACACGGATCCTGAAGAACGCCGCGATCTGTCGGACTCTCTGCCCGAGGTGGTGCAGCAGCTCCTGAACACAATGAGCTTTTTTTAAAATTATTATTATAGGCAGCTATGCAACGTGTTCTTCTCACTGGGTCCGTACCTTCTGTTTGTGTGCAGCGAAGACGCACCTAGCCCTCGTAAGGAATTGCTGCACAACATCGACATTCTTTACGGTCGCAGCGGCAGCCCGCGCTACCCGGATACTTTCGACACCCGTATCCGAGCTGCTCTCCGGGTGGGAGACTATAAGCTTATCACCGGATACCCAGGTAATCCGTCCGAGCATTTGAATGTGTTGTTGTAAGTTTACTGTTACGTTATTGTGCTAGGAAGTAATTGATGTTATATTAAGTAGTATGTTTTTATTCATAGTAATATGTAAAGCGCGGAGAGCATAAATTACTGTGGTTCGTGCTATAAGCTGTTATCATTATTTGTATTCCATCTTAATGTATTTCACTGTTGTCCGAAATGTTACCTCTTTCTTGTTCTTCTGTTGTTGTTGTTGTTGTTGTTGTTGTTGTTGTTGTTGTCGTTGTTGTTGTTGTTTGTGTGTCGTGTGTGGTGTATAGTGTGTGTGTGTGTATTTGTGTGTGTGTGTGTGTGTGTGTGTGTGTGTGTGTGTGTGTGTGTGTGTGTGTGTGTGTGTGTGTGTGTGTGTGAAGGGAATTGAATCGAGTTGAGTGACATTGAAATTATATTCAAGGGTGCTGAGATTTTTTTTAAACATTCAGTGCGTTTTAATTATATTTGTTGATAGGTTTTCTTTTTATTCATATTTATATCTATACTAGAGGAATACCCGGCTTCGCCGGGGTGAATCGTGAGACAGAGACAGACAGCGTGGCGGTTCATCACAATCACCTTTGCAGGCGAAGTCCTGTCAAACGGGATTGAGAATTTTAGAGCTTATTTCTTAGCCCTATATTATCTGTTGTGGCTTCTCAAATGCCAGAACATACAGACAGACAAAAGCCGCTAGACCCCATCACAAGCAGACTCTACAATCCACAGGTGTTTGCCCACACACACACACACAAACACAGAAGCCGTATATATATATATATGTATATCTATATCTATAAATATATAGAGATAGGTGAGAGTGTATTTTTCGCGTGGCTATAAATTGATTCGACCTTTTCACTTTGACAGTAAGAACAACTTACGGGTGCAAGGGAAGCGTTCTGGACAGCGCAGTGACATTCTAAAAATAGTAACTCAGAAACGGGAATTTGGGGTGAACGGCGCGAGACAGAGACAGACAGCGTTGCGGTTCACCACAATCACCTTTGAAGGCGAAGTCCTGTCAAACGGGATTGAGAATTTTAGAGCTTATTTCTTAGCCCTATATTATCTGCTGTGGCTTCTCACATGCCAGAACATACAGACAGACAAAAGCCGCTAGACCACATCACAAACAGAACTCTACAATACACAGGTTTTTGCCCACACACACACACAAACACACACACACACAGAGAAGCCGTATATATATATGCATATCTGTATTTATAAATATATAGAGATAGGTGAGAGTGTATTTTTCGCGTGGCTATAAATTGATTCGACCTTTTCACTTTGACAGTAAGAACAACTTACGGGTGCAAGGGAAGCGTTGTGGACAGCGCAGTGGACAGCGCAGTGACATTCTAAAAATAGTAGTAACTTACAAACGGGAAAGCCACACGAAGGAAGGGAGATAAACGCCAAACACTGGAGAAGATAAGGAAGAGTTACTTATAATGGTGAAATGAACACAAAAACCAAAATCAGTTCAGCGCTGCGCGCTGAGAGCACGTGTTGAAATATCTCATCGATGATATTGTGTCCGGGGTGTAGCTGAATACGGTGTCCAAATTTGATAAAGATCCACCGAGAACTTTGGCGTTGTGATGTGGTGTAGCGGCTATGGTGTGTCGGTATGGGGGCCCGGGTAGCTGAGGTGGAACCAAAATAGCTGAGGTGGAACCAAAATCGGTTCAGCGCTGCGCGCTGAGAGCACGTGTTGAAATATCTCATCGATGAGGTTGTGTCCGGGGTCTCTCTGAATAAGCCCACCAAATTTGAAGCAGATCCATCGAGAACTTTGGCCGTGCATGGGGAATACACAGATACACAGATACACAGACACACAGACAGACACACACACAGACACAAGTCGTATATGAGGCTTTGCCAAAAGGTGCTGGGGGGGTGCTTGGACATTTGTGACAAACTAAACCTTTTCAGTTGATTTTTTTTGGTGTTTTAAGTGATACATTAGTCTTTGATGAACATATTTGTGTAATAAAAGAATGGTTTGTGCATTTGGGAAATGTGTACGGTTTGATAATATGCCATAAAACGCCAATTTTGAGAAAAGCCACATGTGCAACAAAACTGACCACAGAAGCCATTAATATCATTTCATACAACTGGTAATGATTTATTTCTAGTAAACAGACCCTGCAGAAGCATTATCAGTCTTTAAAAGTACATTTGGAGCCAAATCTTGAATGCAGTGTCACGTAATGTCGCAAAACGCTCAAACATCATAAAAATCAAAACTGATACTTTCTGCTAAGTAACCACAAGAAGTATAAACCCTAAAATAAAATATAACACTTCAACAGAAACACTGACACATGTTAAAAATATCCCTAAAAGTTGTTACAGTTTGCTCAAACTAGTTAAACATGTTGTTGTAGGTGTCACGTGTTACAAAAATATTGATGGACATGAAAATATTCATAATATTTGAAATAACAACCAGAATGTTATACATACACTAACTTTTCATTTACAATCTAAAGATTAGATTATTTATGGAATATGAAAACAGAAACAATAGCAAAACATGTTAAAAGCAAGTCATAACAGCATTTTACGTGTCACATGTTACACTGTGTCAGTGGACATGAAATTATTCAAAATGTTATAAATGACAACTGTGATATTAAATAGACCTTTAGGATACATTCATATTTTGAAGATTAGGTAATTATGGAACATCAAAGCACCACAAAAAAAGTAACATCATGTTCAAAACAGGTCAAATCTGCGTTCTACCTGTCACGTGTTACATGGAGTCAGTGGACATGAAATCAATGAAAATGTCAAAAATAACTACAATATTCAAACAGACATTTAGAATACAGTTTTAACCTAATGTCTAGGTACATCTGGAACAAGGTTCTCAATCAAATCGAATTTTTTTTAATTAGTTGTACGTAAAATCCTAGCAAAATCCAAATTTAAAAAAAAAAAAAACTTTGATTTTTTTTATGTTGGGGAGGGGGGGGGGGGGGGGGGGGGGTGGTGTTAAAACAATCTCATGAAAATATTCCTTCCCCCTGCTAACCCAAAAGCATTTTTTCAGCTTTGGCTACAATATTTACAAGGACATAAATGTCTCCTCCTAAATCGTTACACGGACATGAACGTATCCTCCTGAATCGTAACACGAACATTAACAAAAACAGAGGATCGAATTTTTCTTCAATCAAATTTGCCTCCAAAAGTAGCAAGCAGTTGTATATAGGTTACACAATATGCAAGATAATCAGAACTCGGAGTGTGTAAGCTATTTATCCCATTACTCCGACGTTTTCATTAAAAACACTTACTTTTTCCACTAAAACCTGCCCGTGCCTGTTTTCAGCTTGCCAAAAGCCTCCGCAGTCGAAATTCATGTCAATGAATTCATGCGCATAGCTAGTTCCCATTTGTCAGCATAATGGACGGCGTCATTCGACTTGTATGTAGACATTCAGTCATTCAAATTGCTTATAAAAAGGTCTGCTATCTGCTTTTACATTTTGAAAGTCATTTTAAAATATCCTTGTGTATATTTGACATCGACTTTCGTTATACTCAATTCGGCATACCGGGTTTATATTTTTACCAGAATTGCGCACGATAATGGCAGCGCAACAAATTCAGTTCGGGCCGTGCTGGTTTGATCGTTGACCCAAGTCAGTTTGCATGCAGTGTTACTGTTTGTCAGTCGGAGATAGAAATGTTGGCTGTCATCGCGCTGTTATGTTTTGGTTTTCACACGTGGATCGCTTACATATTCAGTCGTCGGGTTCTCTGTGTGTGTGTGTGTGTGTGTGTGTGTGTGTGTGTGTGTGTGTGTGTGTGTGTGTGTGTGTGTGTGTGTGTGTGTGTGTGTGTGTATGTGGCCCTTCGTGGTCGGCTGGGCGTTAAGCAAACAAACAAACAAACAAACAAACAAACTCTCTCTCTCTCTCTCATTCTCTCTCTCTCTCTAGATGAAAGTGTTTTTAAATTGATTTCGAAAATTTAATTTTGATAATAATTTTTATATTTTTAATTTTCTGAGCTTGTTTTTAATTCAAATATAACATATTTATATGTTTTTGGAATCAGAAAATAATGGAGAATAAGATGAACGTAAATTTGGATCGTTTTATAAATTTTAAATTTTTTTTACAATTTTCAGAGTTTTAATGACCAAAGTCATAAATTAATTTTTAAGCCACCAAGCTGAAATGCAATACCGAAGTCCGGGCTTCGTCGAATATTACTTGACCAAAATTTCAACCAATTTGATTGAAAAATGAGAGCGTGACAGTGCCGCCTCAACTTTCACGAAAAGCCGGATATGACGTCATCAAAGACATTTATAAAAAAAATGAAGAAAATAAGTCTGGGGATATCATACCCAGGAACTATCAAGTCAAATTTCATAAAGATCGGTCCAGTAGTTTAGTCTGAATCGCTCCACACACACACACACACACACACACACACACACACACACACACACACACACACACACACACACACCACGACCCTCGTCTCGATTCCCCCCTCTACGTTAAAACATTTAGTCAAAACTTGACTAAATGTAAAAAGTAGTCCATCTGTAAACTCTGAATATGCAGATGACCTCTATAAATTATTCAATTGTACTCTGAAATCAAAGACAATGACCAATGACAGTTGAGATCGAAACTCGGTTGTGATGGGATATCCATAGGATATCCATATGGTTGTGATGGAATATTCAGAATAATCACCTCCTCAGCTAACAGAGATAAAGAGGCAGGTCATGGGATAATATAAGCTAATTCAATTCGTTGGGAGAAGAATTATGGGCAAATTATATGTCAGTCAAACATTAGATCTACAAAGTGTCAAACGTTACGTATAGATCTACACCTTACCCTACAATATTTTCTCAACTTTACGGCTCGTCGTCTCCATGATTTCAATCGAATCGGTGACCGGAAACGCCAAAGAAGCAAAGCTAGTGGTTTCCACGCTTTTGTATCAAATACTCGCGAAACTTCTTTGTGAAAATTGCAAAAATAACAAAATGTGTCAAACGTTACTTTCGGACATTAACTCCATCGATTCTTTTTAGCTGCTAGATACAATAACTTCGCAAATTCTGACTCAAATGCAACACACTGCTTTTATTTCCTCGAACACGAAACTATCGTTTTCATCCAAAATGGCGGCCATTCAAAGCACCAAGACCGGCGAAAATCGAATCTGTAAACAAGTTGGTCTGCGGACATGAGCCCTTCGAAAAAAACCGGGTATTTACTGGGCGAGGTTTTCGGTAAATTCTGGTTCTAATTACGATTGTTGCACATTCTACAAAAAGTTGCATGCTTAGACTGTATGAAATACGCTGATCAAAACCGATGCAGTGATGCAGACCATGAAAAATCGAAAATTCCCCGAGGACACCAAAATGTCCAAAATTTTTCGGGGCCGTTTCTGGTGTATGTTTGAAACATTTTATTTTTTATTTAACATTCACAACAACAACAGGCTTCAAAACATTAAAAAAAGCATTCATCAAACTCACTTTTTCAAAGCACAATACATGTAAACATGTTGGGGTAATCCAGTTAATTACACTTGCTTTCCAAAAATACATGGGTCCGAAATGGCACCTTTTGGCAAAGGCTCATATATAGTTCCTTGACAACTTATATTAACGCTAGAGCTTTGAAACTTTGCACACTTCTAGGGTGTGATGATTTCCCTACATGACCCCAGTTTGATTGACCCTCGTGTAAAATTTCTTTCTTGTTGCCAGGCAACAGCTCCTGGATCCCCCCACCTGAGCTTCAAGACCTCCGCGACACCACGGACGCCAGTACCGGGAAGTCAGCCAACCACCCAGATTCAGATCACCGCTTGCTCTTCCGCCCTTCGGATCAGAACGTCTGGCTTTTCAACATCACCGCGGATCCTGAAGAACGCCACGATCTGTCGGACTCTCTGCCCGAGGTGGTGCAGCAGCTCTTGAGCAGACTGCTGTACTACAATTCCACGGTCGTCCCGCCTCGCTTCCCTAAAGAAGACCCCAACGCCAGTCCCGGAAAGCACGGGGGAGTGTGGGGGCCGTGGGAGTAGAGAGGTGGTGGTAGTAGGAAGGGAATGGGAGATGGGGAGGGGCTACCAAGAAGAAGACCCCAACGCCAGTCCCGGAAAGCACGGGGGAGTTTGGGAGTCGTGGGAGTAGGGAGGTGGTGGTAGTAGGAAGGGAATGGGAGATGGGGAGGGGCTACCAAGAAGAAGACCACAACGTCAGTCCCGGAAAGCACGGGGGAGTTTGGGAGTCGTGGGAGTAGAGAGGTGGTGGTAGTGGGAAGGGAATGGGAGATGGGGAGGGGCTACCAAGAAGAAGACCCCAACGTCAGTCCCGGAAAGCACGGGGGAGTGTGGGGGCCGTGGGAGTAGAGAGGTGGTGGTAGTAGGAAGGGAATGGGAGATGGGGAGGGGCTACCAAGAAGAAGACCCCAACGTCAGTCCCAGAAAGCACGGGGGAATTTGGAAGCCGTGGGAGTAGGGAGGTGGTGGTAGTAGGAAGAGAATGGGAGATGGGGAGGGGCTACCAAGAAGAAGACCCAAACGCCAGTCCCGGAAAGCACGGGGAGTTTGGGAGTCGTGGGAGTAGGGATGGCGTGGTAGTGGGAAGGGAATGGGAAGGTGGGGTAGGTCTAGTCCAGAGAAGACCCCAACGCCAGTCCCGGAAAGCACGGGGAGTTTGGGAGTCGTTAGAGTAGGGAGGGCGTAGGGTGGTGGTAGTGGTTCTCAAGGGGGCCGTTGTGACAGCAAAGTTCTATCTTTTGCCTGTAATATTTGTTTGTGTGAAATGTTGAATTTTAAAGGAAAAGTCCAAGGTTTAGGGTCACTTTTGATACGTTGACACTCTTAATTCATTAACCACAATTGTATGTGTAAAAATGAACACAGAAGCCCCAAAAGTATACTTTGAAACCTTTTTTTGCTGTTCCGAATTGTTCCACCGCGCGCGCAGTCTTGGCTCTTGACCTTTTGCACACGTGTTGACTACGTCACACACTGCTCGAACAAGTATGGCCACTCACAGTATTTACAGCAGCGAGGAAGAGGAGGAGTACGACCACGTTTGAGCCAGGCTATCGTTCTTCCTTGCCAGTTTGAACCACGGAAGAAAGACGAGGAAAGAAGGCCACAAGACGCTGCTCCTAACAGAGCCAGCAGAATCGGCAACACTGACTGGTATGTGATTACTATTGTTCATTTGCTGTCGCTATCTTCTGCATGCTAGATCAAAAGTCATGTGCGTTTTCCACTAATCAGTTGTTGTGCTTCTGTTGGTATGTTAGCATGACAGGATTATGCTAAGCTGAGCTTTTCAAGCGTCTTGTTTTTTTACCACTTGGATATTTTACTTGGGACTGTCTACAGTTCAGAATAAATGTATCTGCAGTGTTGTCTACACTTGACGATCTCTTTCCCCTCTGGGAATTCCAAGCACGGTTTTTTTCCGTTTACACAACAAAACATGTTGATAGTAAGTCAAATTGCGTAATGCCATTTTCTCGTACGGAATGACATTGATGTTGATGATAGTTTCATTCATGACAGTAAGACACAGTGTTTCGTTTTAGGTAATGCATGGAACCACAAAACAGTAAAAGGGAGCTTTCTAAAATGGCGGCGGTGATTTCAATATTCAGAGATCTATCTCAGGAATATTGCCTTACATGTGCGCCCCTGCAACCTTTTTATGTATTTTAGATCTGCCATGATACGATTTGTAAAACGACGGACGGACATGAGTTATGGTCTAAAAGTGGTGATTTTGGGTATTTATTTTAGGAAGGAAATCGTGCCAGAGATGTTGTTTGGTCAGTAGGGAGGTTGGGAACTAGTTTTTTCAAAGGTAGAAGGACATTTCGAGTAGGCATTGAAAATGAAGATTGTTGTGAATGATGCAGACAAAGCGTGTGTGTTTTTTTTTTTATAAATCAGTGCAGAATTTAATCTTGAGTGAAGCGGTATGTTTTTGAAGAACTCTTCAAAACAATCTTCGTTCTGTTAAATAGGATGTGTGTGTGTGTGGGGGGGGGGGGGGGGGGGGGGCATAATGGCGTGTGCCAGATTTCAACAGAAAAACTAGGAAGATCTATCGTAGATCTGAAAATAAATAATTCAGTGATGAACAAAGATTAATTTATGTGTGTGTGTGTGTGTGTGTGTGTGTGTGTGTGTGTGTGTGTGTGTGTGTGTGTGTGTATGTGCGCGCACGCACGATTACCCGTGATGAGGCGACCATTGTGTAGTGGCTATGTTCCCCAGGCTCCAACAGAAGGCTGAAATCGAATTCTGTGAATGTGATCGTTTATCATGTGATGGAGTAACAAAAGAAGCTTTCTCAAAAATATCCAAAAATGCATACGCAGCAGTTCCCTTCTTTTGATAGATGTTTGGTTTGTTTTGTTTCGCAACATGGGACACTTTTCAAAAGACAGTGCAGGAGTATTTTCAAACACCTAGAGGAGACAGGACATTGTTTCTGTTTCACAGTGGCCAGGTCAGTCACGATGTGTGGTCAGTGTTAAAAAGCGACCCTGTTAGATTCACTCGAAGGGTACTAACACTGCATGCATTGTGAAACCGCGACTAATGGTACTGTTCGTGTTGTTTCTGTAAATCATAGTAAGTTTTGTGCATACATAAGAATCACCCGGTTTTTGTGTGTGTCTCCTATGTGAACGGGGCATGCTGTTATGATTACAGTGTGATCTACTGTTTCAGGTGTCAGTGCGGACATTGGCATTGCTGCCGGATGCCAACTTCTGTTGAGTGTGTGTGTTGCCACGACGTCAGACAAATCAAACAGAAGGTAGAAGGCCTGGAAGAGCAGGTAGGCTGCATCCACACCGGTGACACTGTGACGGTTCCCCTACGCTTTGTGTTCGGTGCCCTGACCCTTTGTGTTCGGTTCCCACTCGGTTCCCACACGCCAAAATTCGCGGACAAAACATCCATTTATGGTAGTATTACGCAATGTTGCTCTCTGAGAATGGTCTTGTTAGATCTGTGAGTGTTTACACTACATGCCTAGGTGCTGTTGGATTGAAGGTTTTTGATATTTTAGCCGTTATTAGGTAGAATGCCTTCCACTTTACTGCAAAACTGCATAATTCGTAGCATCGGCAAGAAATATCCTACCAAAAAATGCCTGCTTGGAACTGTCCGTGGTCCAGCAAAAAGTTCAACATGTCTGTAGCAGACAGCCCAAGTTTCAAGATTGTAGGGCCATCCAAACAGCCGTAATAATAAAAACAACAAAAGTAGTCAGTGAAATTGGCTGTGTTCGGTCCCCCCACACTTTTGTGACGTAGGCGTGACGGTTCCCATAATTCATTGTGTCGGTCCCCACTTTCTGTGTCGGACCCCACTTTCGACCTAATTTCTCTGTGACGGACCCCACAACCAGCCTATTTTGTGTCGGTCCCCACACCTTCTTGGATTTATGACTTGCCGGTTACTTGTATCATTGTATTCATTGAATCTAATTGTCTCAGAGTTATTTTTCAGCAAAAACCGGCAAGGCAGCACCTTTTGTGATACCAAGTAAGTCAGATGACATCAGTATGTGTGTGTGTGTGTGTGTGTGTGTGTGTGAGAGAGAGAGAGAGAGAGAGAGTGAGAGAGAGAGAGAGAGAGATTGACACCTTTCCAGATCACTCCGGTTATGCGACACTACCGCGAGCGTCACTACCGCGTGTCACACTACCGCGAGTACGACACTACCGCGTGTAACACTACCGCGTGTCACACTACCGCGAGTACGACACTACCGCGAGTATAACACTGCCGCGTGTCACACTACCGCGCGTACCACAACCGCGAGTACCATAACCGTAGAGAGAACGCATGCAAACTTACTTCTTGTGAGTTTGTGTTCTAACTTTGATTGGAAGCAACCCATTCTATATGTAGGCCTATTCTGATAGTGTGTTCTGATCGTTTTGAGTTCTTGGTTAGCATGACAAACATTGAATTAGTGTTCAGAGAACAGACCAGGCCTTTTTGTTTTATATTTCAAGGAAACATTTCAACCTTTGCCTTCAGCCATGGAAGTCATAAAATGACACGCAGTAATGTTATACTCGCGGTAGTGTGACACGCGGTAGTGTTATACTCGCGGTAGTGTCGTACTCGCGGTAGTGTCGTACTCGCGGTAAGTTCTGTTTCCGTACCCGCGACAGCGGCAGCGACAAAAGAAAACGCGCGCAAACGCGTGACGTGTTTCTGTACTTGCGTTTTAAACATGCGGTAAAATCTGTAAACTCCCGCGTTGCCGCGCGACAACGCGAAAAAATCGCTCCAGGACCCTTTCAAAAAAATCGCGTCGCTTGCCGCTTGTCGCGCCGCTAACGCGTCGCGCGTGTGGAAACACTCCTGGTCATTTTCTATGTGCTTGATTTTCGTCGCGCCGCTGGAAAAACGCTGTCGCGGGTACGGAAACACAACTCTCTCTCTCTCTCTCTCTCTCTCTCTCTCTCTCTCTCTCTCTCTCTCTCTCTCTCTTTATCTCTCTCTCTCTCTCTCTCTCTCTCTCTCTCTCTCTCTCTCTCTCTCTCTTTGGTACCGGGACGCTTCGGGACGCTCCCGCGCAGTAGGGCACGAAGCGTCCCGGTACCGAAGCGTCCCGGTACCGAAGCGTCCCGGTGCCGAAGCGTCCCGGTACCAGTCACTACGCACACCCTCGGCTCGCATGCCAATGTATTTATAAAGCAAAGGGAATGCCTGTAATTCACACAGAGCAATCACTTGGTCTTAAACGTGCACAAGACAAAAACTTTCATACTGGGGGAGCGAGCCAGTCTGAAGAGTACTCGGGTCCAGCGCGAGCGTTTTTTATTACCCAAATGAACCCAAACAAACCCAAATTAACCCAAATGATACAATTTAAAAGTCGGAGGCAGAACTGAAAAGACTTTTTCCGACGCTCACGCTTAGTAAAGCCAGAAAGCGTGTGTGATAACAGACATATCCCTCTTGTGAACGGAAGCCTACGGACTTTTCCCCCGAACTTGTCCACACGGGTACAGTATTTCCAAATTGGTGTGTTGTGAGTACAGATCTAAAGTAAAGTTGGGGAAAAGTTGGACAAAAAGTGATTTTTTTTTACCGAAAGCAAATCAAGGTCTGTGCAAAATTAAAAAAATCAGTGAAGTCAAGGTCAAATCAAGGTCAAGATTAAATTAAAAAAAAATAAATATGGTTAGTCAAGTCAAGGTCAAATCAAGGTCAACAAGGGCGGATCTGGGGGGGGGGGGGGGGTTACACGGGTTACGTAACCCGCCCACCCCCCACCCCCCAATAAAAGAGGTAATTTATTGGCTCAGGATGCACCAGATAGCTCTATTTTGCTTCTTTAGATAAAAAAAAAATTCCGGGCGGACCCCCCTAGAGACTTAGGCGCCTTCGGCGCCGTCAACTTGTATCTTCGCAGTCATTTTGTAACACCCCCCCCCCCCCCCCCCCCCCCCGAATTGATCCGCCCTTGGTCAAGGTTTTAAAAAAACAAAAAGTCTAAGTCCTGTGACGCGTTATAGTGGGACGCTTCGGTACCGGGACGCTTTGGTACCGGGACGCTTCGGTACCGGGACGCTTCAGTACCGGGACGCTTTGGTACCGGGACGCTTCGGGGTGTCCCCCACAAAAGGTGCTGCCTTGCCGGTTTTTGCTGAAAAATAACTCCGAGACAATTAGATTCAATGAATACAATGATACAAGTAACCGGCAAGTCATAAATCCAAGAAGGTGTGGGGACCGACACAAAATAGGCTGGTTGTGGGGTCCGTCACAGAGAAATTAGGTCGAAAGTGGGGTCCGACACAGAAAGTGGGGACCGACACAATGAATTATGGGAACCGTCACGCCTACGTCACAAAAGTGTGGGGGGACCGAACACAGCCAATTTCACTGACTACTTTTGTTGTTTTTATTATTACGGCTGTTTGGATGGCCCTACAATCTTGAAACTTGGGCTGTCTGCTACAGACATGTTGAACTTTTTGCTGGACCACGGACAGTTCCAAGCAGGCATTTTTTGGTAGGATATTTCTTGCCGATGCTACGAATTATGCAGTTTTGCAGTAAAGTGGAAGGCATTCTACCTAATAACGGCTAAAATATCAAAAACCTTCAATCCAACAGCACCTAGGCATGTAGTGTAAACACTCACAGATCTAACAAGACCATTCTCAGAGAGCAACATTGCGTAATACTACCATAAATGGATGTTTTGTCCGCGAATTTTGGCGTGTGGGAACCGAGTGGGAACCGAACACAAAGGGTCAGGGCACCGAACACAAAGCGTAGGGGAACCGTCACAGTGTCACCGGTGTGGCATCACAGCACATCCTGGCTTTCGTACCGTGTGCCT
Source organism: Littorina saxatilis (assembly GCF_037325665.1). NCBI lineage: Eukaryota > Metazoa > Mollusca > Gastropoda > Littorinimorpha > Littorinidae > Littorina > Littorina saxatilis. The sequence continues at coordinate 45,356,255 of NC_090253.1, read as the reverse complement.
GGACATCTACTGCCTGGAGACCGCATACTATTCGTACAAGCAGGAGGACTACGGGCGTCTAAACTTCGATCTGCATGAGTATGTCACAACACAAATCAGAAGATTATCATTCGGATATATTTGCATATTCTTACACTGACAAGAGAGTGAAATAGTACATTGTATTACACAAATAAACAGATCGGATACGTAAACTAGACACAAATACATCGAATCTAATTAAATCTTCATTATAAACATTAACAGTGGAAAATAACAGCAACTGGGAAACAATAACATTTGTGTGAAATAAATACAAAACCTATTGTAAGACTGAACACCCACCCACAAACTTTTCAAGATACAATTTAATTGATGTGGGATTCTTCAGTATGTACACTTTTTACTTGCCGGTGTAGCACGATATTAATCCTACGAGATTTTTACTCCGGAGTCAAAAATTCGTACGAATATGTTACTCTACTCATACACGAGAAAGTTACTCCCCACGACAGGTGTACTCCGATTAAAAAAATATCGAACAAAAATGTAACTCCCCTGACAGGGGCGGATCAGTTGCTTTGTTAGGGGGGGTGCACTTTGAATCGAAAGTGAATGTGATGGGCGCGAAGCGCCCGGCTAGGGGGGTCCAAGGGCATGCCCCCCCGGAAAAAATTTGGGCCCAAAGAAGCAAAATGGTGCCATCTGGTGCCATTTGAACTTAGAAATGGTCATAGAATCAGCTTTCCAAATTTTTTGTTTTGTTGCCTGACAAATAATTAACGAATACATTAATCCACCCTATCCACATAATTATCAGTATGATTGGAGCTCGTTCATTTTTCTTAAGTTTTGACATCGCAAATGTACCTCATTGCTTAGAATAGGTGTGTAGCTGACGATCGTTGGTGAAAGCCTACAGTAATAGAACTTGGCGGACATTGGTCATAGTCCGATAACTGCCTGCATACAGTATACCTACATAACGGATTCCAACACAAATTTCTAAAGTGAACATGTCATATCTTTATATTTATGGACGAAGAAAAGGAGGTTTAGGCCTGACATTTATCGAAAAAAAGGAAGACATCTTCTGGAAGGTTTTAGATGCAAAGTTTCATAAAGATCTCAGCAATCATTTTCAAGGAATCGCTCCACACGCTTTCTATACGATTTTCGTATGAAAATTGAAATTGCAGGGGCGGATCTGGGGGGGGGGGGGGGTGCAATGGGTGCAATTGCACCCCCCCCCCCCCCCAGCGGGACAAAAAAAAAATAAAATAAAAAAGAAGAAAAATGTATCACCTGAAAATAGCACTTTACACGCTCAGATTGCACCAGATTGCACAATTTTGCTTCCTTTTTAAAAAAAAATTCCGGGGGGGCATGCTCCCGGACCCCCCTAGCATGCTCGGCGCTTCGCGCCATCGGTTTGGCGCTTCGCGCCTTCGCTGATAAGATACAAAAAAAAAAAAAAAAGAACTTTGCACCCCCCCCCTTTCAAAACCCAGATCCGCCCCTGAAATTGTAATCTATTTTCTTGCTACGGGTTATTTATATATAGATTTTAAATATTTGCCTATATATATGTATATTTGTGACAAAAATGCAGTGCGTTCAATGTTATTCTGGGATTGCTTTACGCCACTTGTTTCTTTCTTGCTTTCGCAGGAAATACAGATATGTCGCCCACAAGCAGCTGGTGCGATGGTGTAGGGGGTTTCTCGGCAAAAGCATCAGGGTGCCTCTACCAGTTTGTGCCGTGAAAACGATCAGGGACATTTTCCCAGACGGAGGAAGAGTGGGGTTCAAACTCCCCCAGCTGGAGGGAATCGTGTGACCCTGTGTTGAACAGCTTCCTGCATGGTGGGACGATGGTACTGGGAAGCCAGGTGGTCTGGTACATGGTTCACATGATCCCAAAAACTTAGTTCCAGGTTCCTGGGGCTGTTACTGTACTCCCGCATCAGATACTCCGTGAGCCGGTCAGCATAGCCTGTGCCCCGCAAATAGAAATACAAATTAAATCGATGAATTTGACTCAAGAAATAAGTGTTTGTGGTGATATGCATCGGTATGAATGTATAACGGGTACATTAAATATACCCCCCCTCTTGTGTTACAGTAGAACATCCCTTGTAAATGTATTCCCACGTTCACTACCTTTCTTGTTTAAATGAACTGCTTAAAGTTAAACTTGTATAAATTTACCCTCACTAATATATATCTTTCTAATTTCTAAGATTTGATTTTGTAACATATCTTTTTTAGGACACAGAGTTCCACTAAAACTGGCACGGTTGGCCTAGTGGTAAGGCGTCCGCCCCGTGATCGGGAGGTCGTGGGTTCAAACCCGGGCCGGGTCATACCTAAGACTTTAAAATTGGCAATCTAGTGGCTGCTCCGCCTGGCGTCTGGCATTATGGGGTTAGTGCAAGGACTGGTTGGTCCGGTGTCAGAATAATGTGACTGGGTGAGACATGAAGCCTGTGCTGCGACTTCTGTCTTGTGTGTGGCGCACGTTAAAATGTCAAAGCAGCACCGCGTTAAACAAACAAACAAACAATAAAAACATGAAATTCTATATTTAGCGCGCATGTGTGTGTGTGTGTGTGTGTGTGTGTGTGTGTGTGGTGTGCGTGTGTGTGTGTGTGTGTGTGTGTGTGTATACGTACACCTTTCACATTGCTGTGGGTTCACTGTCTGTGCACAGGCAAATATTTTCATGACTGGCGGTGTCCCGTCGGTCTCAATGGGTGCCGATTTTTCGTGACAGCGGCAAGTACAGCAGGGCTTGTTATGGAGTGTCCTTTTGTTCTCATCGTTAGCCGTTGGGAATCGTGACAGTTCCCTTTTCCTCTGGAAGTAAAAGAAGAAAGACACTTAGTGTAATGATAATTTGATTTGAAAGTATGCTTGGTCTGGTATTGTCTATTGACCTATCCAGAACATTGAAAATTGAAATATCCACTGAAAGACGTATAAATATTATTATGTGTGTATCCATGCGTAAGTTTCAACACATAAGCTGGTTTTACGTGTCTCAGTTAATGCAGACAAATCACATGCACGATTCTCACAGCTCTCGTCTTTCAGTAGCAAAAACTGCACGCTTAGATTTTTTATACATAGTAAATTATAATTCAAGCAAACACTGTCAATGTCATGGATTTACATTTGGAGTTTGTGATCATATTTACCCCACGCTTGGCACATATATTGTATAATGTCTCCACACAAAAACTGACAACGTGTTACTCTTAATCTGCCGCGCCACCCCCTCCCCCACCCCTATCACCCCCACCCGCTCTTGTTCCTGCCCAGCCCCCATTTTCCACAGCTCAGCTCAGACCGTTATGTAACAGTGTTGCCTGTGGCGCTTCGACGTCAATACCTCATCATTGTAATCCAGCAGTAATAGCCGGACCAAGACACACTAATCTGCACCAATTTACATTCGCTGCGCAACAATATGTGGGTGCATGGTCAAAACAAAAAACATCTACTACATCTACAATCAAAGTATACTGACCTTCAAGCAGCTTTGAACGGAGGGTACTGCCAATCGCGACAATACTCTTTTCGGTTGAAACCCCAACCTGTTTTGCTCAAAGTTGATGAAGTCGGTTTGCACGAAATGTTCACTGCAAATGAACCTGCTTTTGCCAGACACTTTTAAATGCGCACGCTTTGGCTGTGGAAACATCTCCAATTTCGATAACAAACTTAGGTTTTTGGTAGGAAATCTGTGGAAGGAAATGCCGCTTGTTGTTTGCGTGTTTTTGCAGTTTGCGGCTACACACCTACGAGGCATTCTTCCGAACCCAGTTATCACTTTTACACATGCATGAACACCACGCTGGTTGAACCAAAACAAACACTGTGACGTCACAGTGAACCGACGTCACAGTGAACCAAAAATCACGTGACCACAACATGACCCCAGGCGGCTTGTCTTGGTTAGCCCACCAATAATAAATGTTCAATTACAACAACAACAAAATTTTTAATAATTTTTAAAATATTTTTCCTGAGATGTTTATAACATTTGGCATTCGATATTCAAGCTTTTGGAGATACTTCAAAACCTTGGACTTGTCCTTTAAAGTGTGACAATTGCCCTGCGACTACTGTTTGGTGGTTATCAATCGCTATAGAAGAACGTTTTCTTTCTTCAAATGTATTATTTCTCATTATCATTCAAGTATGTACATTCTACATTCCATTCGCCATAACCAGCGTTCTTGGTCGTCAATCTTACATCCTGAACTACACAACAGTATGCATTCTTTAGTTTATTTTGACAGTTTTGCCCTGTTCCAGAGTTTTGGTCTGTAATCTTCATGTGACAGTGTTTTATTGCATAAATATATGTCCCTCTGCTTGGTTGTCTGTGCATGGGTGGGTGTGTGCGTGCGTTTTGTTCCACCACGTTTTACACATGTTTGGCACAAGTAAATGTAAGCCTTTATTGAGAATCTTTCCGGTTCTATGTGTGAGTGTGTGTGTGTGTGTGTGTGTGTGTGTGTGTGTGTGTGTGTGTGTGTGTGTGTGTGTGTGTGTGTGTGTGTGTGTGTGTGTGTGTGGAGTATTTATCCTATCGTTAGTCATAACTTTAGACACAGACACAAAACAAACAAGCAACCAACTTCTTCTTCTTCAGAGTCCGAAGCAACCAGCAAACCAAAACAAATAAGAAAATACAAACCACCACCATTTCTCTCTCTTTTCTCTCCCTCTCTTTTCTTACTCCCTCTCTCTGTTCACACACCTTCACTCATATAAATGTGTATAAAAGGTATGTCAAAGAGAACATGATCGTATGCTGCATGAAACGCTGAGACGCATCCATGATTCAGGTCTGACACTTAATCAGAAGAAATGTGTTTTCAGTCAACCACAAGTCGAGTTCTACGGCTTCATCTTCAGTGGTGAAGGACTGAAACCAGATCCAGCGAAAGTTCGCGCTCTTCGCGAAGCAGCCACGCCCAGCAACGCCACAGAACTACGTTCTTTCCTAGGCATGGCTCAGTACTCAGCACGCTTTATCGATAACTTCGCCACCATCACAGAACCTCTTCGTCAACTGACGAAGCAGGACGCTACTTGGTCATGGGAAGAACCGCAAGAAACTGCTTTCAAGACTGTCAAAGCCGCTCTATGCAAGTCTGCAACTCTTGCCTACTTCGACATCAAGAAGCAAACAGAGATCCTGGTAGACGCAAGCCCTGTAGGGATCGCCGGATTGTTGTCACAAGACGTTAGACCTGTATGTTACGCAAGTCGCGCCCTATCTGATGTAGAACAGCGCTACTCTCAGACGGAAAGAGAGGCGCTCGCAGTAGTCTGGGCATGCGAACATTTTGACATATACATTCGAGGAACAAGCTTCAAAATGATCACCGATCACCGACCGCTGCTTAACATCTGGGAAAAACCATTTCCACCTGCACGCATTGCCAGATGGTCTCTACGTCTCCAACCCTATGACGTACACATGGAGTACAGGCCAGGAAAAGACAACCCTGCAGACTATCTGTCTCGTCACCCTGGTCCCGCCACAGCGTCATCTCATGAAGAAAAGATATATAGCAGAAGAGTTTGTCAACTTCACTGCTATGTCGTCCACTCCTGACGCCATCACGCTTGAAGACGTGCAAACAGCAACCGCAAACGATCCAGTCCTTCAAGCCATCATGAAATGTGTGAACAGTGGTCGCTGGCATGAAAACACTCATGGTATTACCAAAGAAACATTCACATGTTTTCGCAACATCAAAGACTCACTGTGTGCAAACGCTCAGCAAAACATTCTTCTCAAGGGCTCACAGCTTGTAATACCCTCTTCTCTTCAAGCTCGTGTCGTTGATCTAGCACACGAAGGACATCAGAGAATGCATAAAACCAAGGCCCTTCTCAGAAGCAAAGTCTGGTTTCCGGGAATCAACGCCGCTGTTGAGTCAGCTGTGCGCAGTTGCATCCCATGTAAAGCAAACAACAACCGTCGTGAACATCAACCGCTGCTCATGTCCAACCTACCATGCGGTCCATGGCAAGAACTCAGCATCGACTTTTGTGGTCCTCTACCATCTGGTGCATCACTTCTGGTCATCACAGATGAGTACTCCAGGTACCCAGTAGTTGAAGTTCTCCAGAACACTACAGTTGAGGCTGTGATTCCTGTTGTCGACAAAGTGTTTTCTCTGTTTGGCTACCCTGCACGTACAGGTGAAAACTGACAACGGCCCACAGTTCATCAGTAAGCAGTGGAAACAGTTTATGCAGTCATGTGGAGTGAAACACCGACACATTACTCCTCTGTGGCCGAAAGCAAACGTTCAAGCAGAAACGTTCAACAAACCCATGATGAATGCTGTTCGCTCAGCCCACGTTGAGAGAAGAAGCTGGCGACAAGAGCTCCACAGATTCTGCAGAATCTACAGAGCAACACCACACTGCACCACGTCGTTCACTCCTTACTTCCTCATGGTTGGTCGGGAACCGAGAACGAAACTCCCAGAAGTCCAGTCTAACAGTTCACAACATCCTGTTGTTGCAGAAGTGCGTCTGAGAGACACATTTGCAAAGCAGAAAATGAAGTGTGCTGCCGACAAGCGACATCATGCCAAAGACTACAACATTGAGCCTGGTGACAGTGTTTTGGTGAAGCAGATGAAGCGGAACAAACTCTCCACTAATTCAATCCAACACCTCTTCTTGTGACTGATACCAAAGGTTCCATGATCACCGCACAGAAGCCTGATGGGTCGACCGTCACGAGAAACTCTTCCCTTTTCCGTCGACTGCCGCCATCTGTCACACCACAAGTGGTCTCCAACAAAGAGGACTCATCAGTTACAGAAGCTGAAGAGACAACCAGGACTGACCACGAAGAAGCCCCAACTGCTGGTGAAACTGGTGACGATGTTCCGCCAAGCACTACACCTTCTTCACACGGTTCAGTTCCGCCTGCCAGTATTAGCCCACGTCGGTCCAAAAGAAATCGCACTTTTCCACAACACATGACAGACTATAATTATGTGTGTTTAAAGACTGAAGTGCAAGATGTGAAAACATTTCCAGGTAACAATCTAGAAATCCAAGTTTTAGTGTGTTAATATTCTCTTATCAACAAAACGAACAACAAACAAGAGATAGACAGTAATCATGCCGTACAATTAAGTTGTTTCTTAGTTCAGTTTAAAGTGATATCAAGACAGATGTGTTTCTTTTCAGTTTTCATGTATTATTAGTCAAATGATGAATAGTAAAGACCAAGTTTGTTTTCAAGAAGTATATTGAACTGTAATTAGCTAAGGATTTTATTTTGGTTCTGAAGTTTAAAACTATTTTGAATAATTTGATTTTTCCAGCAGTTATCAGTAACAGTAACATTAAAAGAGTGTTTTTCATTCAAAGAGGGGAAAGATATAATGACTAGCATGCTGTTGTCTCCCTTTGACCAGTTCATTGTATCTACGGTACCTATGTACTATCGGGGTTCAATGTTTGGATCAGTCATGCGCACTGATACTTCCGTACAGAGAGCCTGCCATGTGGTCCGTACAGAGAGCCTGCCATGTGGTCCGTACAGAGAGCCTGCCATGTGGTCCGTACAGAGAGCCTGCCATGTGGTCACCGAATAAACCGTTGCACCTCACCCTTCTTGTGTTCGTTGGTTTTGTCCGCATAACAACCCCCAGACATTACACAACGCTCACAAGAATGGCAGTGCAGAGAGAGCAGTCTTCAGCCCGATGTAGATACTCCTCTGGTCTCGGCGAGCCTGCAGCAGGCGGGAGAACGAGTCCCACTTACGGGGCGTGTTCAGACTGGCCAGGTGCCCGCTCTGCGTCACACAGCGCTGGTTCAAGTTGGCATCGGTCCACGACAGCGCTTCTTCTGAACGCACGTAGCTGTAACATCTGAGTGACACAAAGGAAGAGGAATTAAAGGCGTCTTTTCCTTGTAGCACAGCTGCATGGCAACGCTTTCTGTGCCTACGTGAATGTCTAAGAATGGTATAGCGTTACAATAGGCCCCCTACAACAAGCTTTTGATCACTAGTATAACTGATAATGTTAAAATCTTAACTCCATCAGGTTTTTATTCACACAACCGTGTTTAATGGTGTTTTGCCAGCCATGGAACGGTAAGATTAAAGGACCAGACCATGCTGTTATAGCGTCAAAAACGCTTCGAATCGTGTTCCTGCGCGACCGAACACTTCCCGATGTGTGCAGTTAGTTAGAAAACCGCTTTCTTACCGTCCTCAACAATGTTTGGTTTATTTCGGAATCTTCTAAGGCCGTAATCCGACGATTTTTGTGCCTGAAGCGACGTATTTCTTCCCCAAAACGACCCGCCATTGTGTCTCGTTTTCTTCGCGAGACTGGCGGAACTCTTGGCTTATGAATAAATTATCCGTGACGTCATACAGTGTCAAGATGGCGAGTGCTGCACCAACAAGCGTAACTGCAGACGAAATTGAACCGTACATGTTCGAACCACTCGCTTCTCTGCTAGAATCAAGCACGGAAGATGAGGAGGCCACTTCCAGCAGTGGTGAGAACAGTGACGACGAAAATTGCGACTCTGTTTGTCTCAGCGATCAAAGGTAAACACGCCCGCTCTCTGTGCTGAACTAGTATCGTCTGCTTTCGAGTCTGTGCTATTTTTTCACTCTCGTCTTTTTGCTCATGATTGTTTGTGTACTGAAATGTCAACGCACTCGCGAATAAGTGTGATATTGTGTAAGTGTTCATGCATTGCATTCACGAGTGAAAGAACAACAACTCATCGCAGTTTTAACTGTTCTTGATTTCAGAGACTGGTGTCAGAGTGGCCACTGCACGTGTTGTAGGTGGGAGGGGCAGAAGAGGAGAGAGAGGAAGCTACCCTGAGGTACATTGTAGAATGAAAACTTGCAGGGGAGCAAGAATGCATCACCAGCCACGAAGGTGTACATACAACTTTTTTTGAGGTGCCTATATTTGTTTGATTTTTAAATGTATTTATTTGTTGTTGTTTTTAAAGGCTACCAAGAAAATTTAAACTGAACAACTGTTGTCATTTAAATTTTTAACACTCAGTCACATATAGTTTCACACACACAATAATTAACTCACTTGCATGCCCACAGAAGAAGTTTGCTCTTCACATTGTTCTGTTGTTGTTGTTGTTGTTGTTGTTGTTGTTGTTTTTATAATGTAATCATTGTAACATCAACACTCATTAATAACCAATATTACAACACAATTACTTTTTCATCAGAACTCACTCACATATATATATATACTATTAAACCCTGGTTTATGGACACTTGCATTTGTACTTTGCATGGGAAAGCAGCCTGAATTTCAGGTGAACTTTAATAAAAGAAGATTTAGATATATGTATGTTGCTCTAGATGCATGTTTTAATAAATAATAATGACATTCAGGAAAGTAAAAGGACTGTTGAAATTTGCTGTTGTAAAATGTCTGATGATTAGGGTTCTGTTGGACATTTAGTGAATTGACTGTACCAATTGCTGTTATTATTTACACCCAATCAGTGCATCCACATGATATTATGTAGCTTAAATTAAAGAAAATGTGTTGATGTGTTCAGGACATACAGACAAGTTGCATACTGACTTGCCGAAAGAACAGGAAAGTTCTTCCTGCCTGTCTGGTCGCTGCAATCAGAGACCTCTTTCTGTCACAGAGCTACACAGGCTTCAAATATGTCACATAAATAAAAGGTACATTACATCTTTCAACTGGGGTATGTGCGTGTGTTTTTGTGTGTGTGTGTGGGGGGGTGCATAACTATTGCATACTTAAGGTCGGCTTAAACTGCAAACATAAATGTGAAGCTTGCGTAACAATTCTTGCTTTGTCAGATTTGGAGATAGGCAGCCTCAGTCTATATAGTTGGTCGCCAGTTGAGGCGTCCTGCTTGGTGACAATTTGAGCTTTGTTTCCAAGCCCTGAGACTTAATGCCGTGTGAGATGGAATTTTGTTTACACTTTATTCCAAGTCCCACGGGTATTTGATGGACATTTTTATCTATGCCTATACAATTTTGCCAGGAAAGACCCTTTTGTCAATCGTGGGATCTTTAACGTGCACACCCCAATGTAGTGTACACGAATGGACCTCGGTTTTTCGTCTCATCCGAAAGACTAGCACTTGAACCCACCACCTAGGTTAGGAAAGGGGGGAGAAAATTGCGGCCTGACCCAGGCCTGAACACGCAACCTCTCGCTTCCGAGCGCAAGTGCGTTACCACTCGGCCACCCAGTCCACTGTAGCAGTCAAAGTCTGGGCACTGTTGCATTGTAGTCTCGCTGTGTATGCAGAGCTTTGTTGTAGCTGCCATAGGCCAGTGTTGCCATAGGCCAGTGTAGGGATCACAGCCTCCTCAAACAGCTCGTTCAGATAACCTGATGAAAAAGTAAGGTGTGAGGGTGGAATGTCAAAACTTAAGCTCGAAGTTTAAAACAAGAGAAGGAGAAAAACCTATACCACATGCTAATATCACCTGTAGATTTTCATACATGTCAAAGAAAAAATCTTAGTGAGGTAATCTTGAGTAGTAAATGTTAAACTGTCTTTGTTTACCTTCTATTATCCAGGCTCGTGGTTCATCGGACAAGTCACTGTGAAGGCATTTCAGGAAGCTGTCTCCATGCCCCTTGTGCTGACATGGTTGTTTTCCACTTAGCCTTCACCTCTTCCACTCGCCTGTACCCTCCGGTGTAGATTAGGCACAGTATTCAAACTTCTTTCCAACGCCTGTTTTAGACAGAAAAAAAGTTACCACAATCAGCAGAACTTTCACTGGAGAATGGGCATAATTCTTTCATACTTTCTTTCTCATAGCTTTTTGTTTTGTTTTTATAAACTCTTTATTACACTAAATAACATCCATCTTAAGATCTATTTTGAGCCTTAATTTAAGTTGACTAGTAATGATATTAACCATAATGTATTTATTTTTATAATGCAAAATTAAAATTTGTCATTTTTGAAGTACACATTTGTAAGGGTCCAAAATAGTCCAGGATAAGGAGGAAAAACATAGGGTGGGTCAGGAAATCTAAAACATTGCATAGTTTTTTTTGGCCTATGTAGACAAAAAAATTCTTACAGCACTTTCCCCCCCCCCAAGAGAGCATAGCTTAGTTTTAATTATTTGAATGCCACTGTTAGCAAGAGGAGTACTACAGACAGCAATCAAACAGTGGGTTTTTTCTGTAGACATTGTTATTTCTGTTTAGGTGTTTCAGTAGTTTTCTATGCGGATAAATTATGCTGCATGATCACTAGAAACAATAAAGCTCTATAGCATGCACGTTTTTTAAAGTTTTTTTACCATGTTACTCTGGTCTGAGAGAAAAAAAAACCCACAGAGATTAAGTTGAACTGGCAGTTTGACTGAAGCAGTGGTAATAACACAGAGTTGTGCTCTTCCTACAATCAATTTTTTGATGTGAATGATGTGGGTCATTTTTCATAGCCTGTTTATACTTTCAGACACAAAACCAAGAGCATGGTTCGGAGCCGATGACTATCAAGGATCAAGAGGAACATCCTCCTCCTGAGAAACAAGGATCAGAGGTACATAGTGCATACTTTGGGCACTGATTTTCACAAACAAGTAATAATTTAACAAGTAAAGGTTAAAGCATTAATAAAGGTGGGAGTGCATGTTCCCCTCTCTACTGGCTTTTGATATGGGATGACCATCAGACATGTCATAAATCTTGTTGACTTTGTGGATAGAAATAGATAGAAAGTATCAATATGTAGAGGTTACATGCCGAGTGAACTGAGACCATTATTTGTAATATTCATTGACGCGAGGTATGTAACCTCTTTTTATTCCCCTCTCTGCTTCTTTTTTAAATCTGCATAGTGGAAGAGGAGGTTATTTTTGATAATCACCAACAACTAAATAATAACCAACCAGCATTCTGCTAAAATCCTCAACAGCTTATGGGTTGAGAAGCTACATGTTGTTGGTACTTCTTTTAGCGACTGAAAAGTTCTGAAAGCTCAGTTGTATCAAATGTTCATCTCTGGAGCAGACAACACAATTATACCTCATTTAAATTAAATTGTGCAGTTTTTAAAACACAAATTCAATATTAAATCCTTGAGTTTGGTTGTTTTCTGAATAAAAGTCCAACAAACCATGGGCTCGAGTAAGGTCTCAAGGCAAGTACCTCTCTTAGTTTGTGTAGAGGCTATAGTCGTTTCCCTTTTGGATATCTAAACGCTCAGTCACTTTGACAAAAAGACTGCAATCCATCGGTAAATTAGCAACACTATTTCATAAACGCGCAGACTCTGACGATATTCATGTCCCACATCCATGTCACCACAGTGGCATGTAAAAGACCTCATCGTTACATGTAAACATGCATATACCTGTGTGATTCATCGAAAGTCGGGATAACACCCCTAACATGCCCTAATGGTTCCACTGTGAAGGTGAAAACAACATTATCTTCAGAATGTAGTTGGTAATAACCACTGGTAAACTATTTTGATCATCAGATTACAATTTAATATAATTTATATTGACTTGCCCATTACTCTTGTCAAGTTTTGAGGGTTAATAATTGTCAAGGTCATGCAGGCCTGAAAGTGGCGAGTATTCTACTCACCATGGCCAGTAGAAACATGTTTTTGCCGAGTAGAAGTGTTCATGCCAAATGCGAGTAAAGTTGCTGAAACAAATTGTTGGTTTGGCTAGTAAAGTTTGCTTTCTGGCTGGTACATTTTTAGAATTACTATCCAAAGGCGAGTACACCATTTGTTCGACTTTTAGGGTTGTCATGGTGGAATTGAGATTGGATCATATGAACATTTTTAATTTTCTCAGTTGTTATGGAATCCAGAGCTTTCCAGGATTTCATGACCTGACGTTGGAGTCAAGTTCAAATCATTCAGTGGAAAATCATCAATTTCTTGAAATACTTCTAGCTAGGGCTTTGAAACTTTACATGCTTCTAGAGGTTAATACCAAAAAAAAAAAAACCTACACAAAACAAAAAGAACAAATCTGCAGGTCAAGCAATAAAAAAAACATGTACTGATAATTATAGTTAATCTAATCAGCTTGAAATTAAACGATCAAAACTAAAAACCTGACGAGATTATTTGAACATGGTTACCCCAAAACCCATGATTGGAGGCGATTCGAGCTGGTCCACTGGAAACACGCCTACATAATATCTAATTTGCATTTAAAATGTAATGGTTTTCCCTTAATTTTGTGCGCACTATTGAGTAAACATTATATGTTTGGATCCAAAAATTGATGAGGATAATAATGCAATTTTCATTTTTATGTGTACATTTGTTTGTGAAAGTTCCGTTTTATGACAAATTCAAAAACCAAACTAATTAATTAAGAGTATGAGCTAAAATGCAATCACACAGTCCAGACTGAGTCAAAGAACGTTTGACCAAAGTTTCAATAAATTTGCTGAAAAAAGTATGTCACCACTGTGCTGCATCGACTTTGGCATGAGTATTCTTATACACAGTTTCACACACATTTTTGGGTAAGTTTTCCTGGAATCAATGACATTGTACACACACGACCACCCTTCTATGGACCGGCACGGTTGGCCTAGTGGTAAGGCGTCCGCCCCGTGATCGGGAGGTCGTGGGTTCGAACCCCGGCCGGGTCGTACCTAAGACTTTAAAATTGGCGATCTAGTGGCTGCTCCGCCAGGCGTCTGGCATTATGGGGTTAGTGCTAGGACTGGTTGGTCCGGTGTCAGAATAATGTGACTGGGTGAGACATGAAGCCTGTGGCTGTGCTGCGACTTCTGTCTTGTGTGTGGCGCATGTTATATGTCAAAGCAGCACCGCCCTGATATGGCCCTTCGTGGTCGGCTGGGCGTTAAGCAAGCAAGCAAGCAAACAAACAAACAAATAAAACCCTTCTATGGATTCCTGGTCTGTCTGCACACATTTCTTAAAAACTTTCCTAATGAAAACAAGTCGCGTAAGGCGAAATTACAACATTTAGTCAATCTGTCGACCCCCACAGAATAAAACTGCACGCACTGCAGTGTTTTCACCAGGACACAACAGCTTGGTCAATCCACGCGGCAAGGAAGTCACTCAATTTTTGCGTGCAACACAAAGTAAACAGACATGCAAGAATAGCGAAATTGCGTACTGCGGTAAGCAGGGAAGCGCGCTTTTCTGTATTCTTTCTAACTTTTTGAGCTTGTTTCGAATACAACATATTATATTTATATGTTTTTGGAATCAGAAAATGATAAGGAATAAGATGAAATCATTTTTGAATCTCCCCCCGAGGGTTAGGGGGTGTTCCATATTGGGACGAGAAAGAATTTACCCGATGCTCCCCAGCATGTCGTAAGAGGCGACTAACGGATTCTGTTTCTCCTTTTACCCTTGTTAGGCCAAAAAAAAAGAGGTCTGTTTACAGTACCATAGGGTGAAAAAATAGGGTCGGTAGGTCGGCTTTTTTTTTCTTTTTTTTTTCTTTCATTTTTTTTTCTTTTTTTCTTTTTGTGGCGAACACCACTGCGTGCATCCATTTTGAAAGGAAGTAACACGAGTGACGACCCTTTACTCCTAACAGCACTTTGAGCTTACCTCCCTTCTGTCGTCTGCTGTTTGAGCGCAAACAGCTCTATTTTGGATGCGTTTTTTTTTTCAGACGATCCAAAAAAAAGATTAGGGTCGGGCCTAAAAACTAGGGTCGGTCGGGTTACCGTAAACAGTCATTTTTTTTGGCCTTCAGTGTTTCTTGTATAGAATATAGTCAATCTTTGTTTGTCTGTGCACTTAAAAGACCTTTGGGTCGATATATTTGTGAATGTATTGTTTTGTCAATAACAAACGTTCCAACAAACTACCTTTCTTGTTTTTTGATAAAAGGTAAAAGCAAAAAGAAAACGCGGGTAGCTTATTGATCTGGGATCGCGTGAAACCAAAAATGTCGATATTTTCAAGTACCAGTTGAGAAAAAAAACCGCAAACTTCCGGTTTAACGCGATCCCGGCTATCAGTTGACTTTCAGCTGTGGTCGCGCCCTCCTCAAACCCTACCCCTGTCCCATCGAGTTGATGTAGGTCCGGTGCCGTGTAGGCTGCAATGCATACACAGACTATGTATTTGCTGCATGTTGATAATACAGGGGGCACTGCGGGGCAAGCTGCGGGCTAAGCACACACACTGTCCAGCGCCTTAATCCGGCAATCGTACCGCTGACCAAACAAACACCTGCCACTTCCAAGCTTCAAATACCCATGGGTATAGGCGGAGCCTATTTTCAGTGACCGACAGGTCTCAAGTTACCAAGTCTGGTGGATGCAGTGGCCAAGGCATTCCGCTTGATTAAACAAGCCAACAGCAGACTGCATACCTCTCCTTGGTGTGTTTGCCTTTCTTGTGAATCTCTGTAAATTCCCGTTATGTGTGTGTGTGTGTGTGTGTGTGTGTGTGTGGTATTCACTTTTTTTCTGACGGTTATTTGGAAGCATTATTAGTGGCAATGATTTATTAACACTAGCAATAAATCCACTGAGTGCAGATTACACACACACACACACACACACACCGTCGCATGCGTGCGCGCATTTGTACACGGCTGTGCAATACAACTGAGCACATGGTAAAAGTTATGCAGTGCCGGCCATACACTGACGCAACCGGTCAACCTGACTTCGTGTTGTAGACTGAAGAGAAGAAATACCCTCTCTCTTGGTGCAGAACCTTATTGGAAACTCGCACCAACAATCGGATGCCAAGAACTTGAGGGACCATCTAGAGTTAAATGTGTCACTGTTTTCTGTACATGCATGTTTGAATGTTTCATCCAAGACATTTGCGCCACTACGTAGCTCTGTGTCTTGGTTTTACAGTTCCCAAGGTATCAAGGTCGGTACCGTTTTCAAGACGAGTAGGTCAGTCTAGCCGGCTTTCGGAACAATGGAACCCTTGTTACACAAACCGACTGCATTCTGTAAAGAAAATTTATTGACCATTGTCTTTGCCATAATAAGCCAATTGTAAAGTCTGTGAATCTAACAAGTTGAAACTGACTTGTTAGACACCCTTATTTTGAACAAAAGATATAGTTTGCGGTCGTTAATTACGAATGTGGCCGTTGGCTTCAGGTTGACCAGTAAATCCAGATACATAACGGCACTGTGAGCGTGCATTTCGCTCCCCCAGCCCACATGTTTGGTTTTGTCTGAGACTAACTAGGTCACCAAAATTTGCGGGAAGAGGAGAAATTTGGTGGGAAAACTTGCATTTAGTCAGTCAAGGCATGGTGTCGAGTCGTGGCCGGAGGAGAATAGCTTTGTGACTAATAAAGTTTTAATTAGATAGCAGAGCATCACTATAGTTGGATGTTGATGAATATGATATATGTGACAGACTGGAATTACGACATTTGCCGCAGAGTCGCCTGAGGAGTGGTGTTTTAGTGTGTGAAAAAGTTAAGAAAGTGTCTTTCATGAGTCATGAGTGCCTGGTTCCAACGTGCGTGACTGTGATACGCGGTGTTCTACCGGAAACATCAAGCAACGCGTACAATATTATTTTCTCTGGAAAAGTCTGCCATAAATTCAATACATTGGTACCTAACTCACGATCGTATTCATCCACAAAATAACTTCAGCTTACTTTTTCAGCCCAAGAAGAAAACGTTTTTTTCGGATGGATATGTTTCACTTAAAAAAAGTAATATAAACCAAACTAACATTCGAAAAGTGCAGACTATCTTTGAAATAATTTATTAATTACAGAACGATCATTGAAAGTATTTCACTCTGCTCAGGCAGATTAGCCAGTGGTGTCATGTAGCATCCATGCCGCGGCTGCAAGTGCGCGGAGTGACCGGAACTTTGGGGTCAGGCAACATCTGGTAAACGTTGTGTTGCGGGTTTGTGTGCCGTAAAGGAATGAGCGG
The DNA here is from genome assembly GCF_037325665.1 of Littorina saxatilis. NCBI lineage: Eukaryota > Metazoa > Mollusca > Gastropoda > Littorinimorpha > Littorinidae > Littorina > Littorina saxatilis. The sequence goes on along the minus strand of NC_090253.1, from coordinate 45,339,316 downwards.
TGCGTGGACATTATCTTTCTCGTGTCTTTAGCTCCGCCCAGTCCACTACGACTGACAGCCGTTTGATTTTGAATTCAAATTTGGTGAGTGAATTTTTTTTCTGAAAGTACGTTATCCAGGGCTTATTATACACACTTTTTGAGGTGCATGTATGGTGTACACCTTGAAATGTTTGCCTGACAAAAATGGTGCTTTTGAGTTTGGTATAGACAGAGTATTTTTGAAAATGATATTTCAAGTGAGAGCTCGTTTCCTGAAAAGGGTTGGACATTAGTCTGAAATGCCACGCGCCGCTCTGCTTTTATACCCGACCCTCGGCCTTTAAAGCGGTAGTTGACCGCGAAGAGGCTTCTTCTTCTTCTTCTTCTTGGCGTTCGCAGAGGTTACAAGATCAGTCCAGCACTGGTGATAAATGTTGTCGTTTTCTCCAACTCCTGTCGACTGCCGTATAGTTTGGTCTGCAAGGGAGTTGGTGACGGCCACACTTCTTTTCGTTCCTCATCTAGTAAGGGACATTGCTGTAAGATGTGTTCCGCTGTTTGGTCTTCTTGACCGCAGGCACAGGTTGGTGATGGCGCCGAAGAGGCAACGGCGGAAATAAGCCGTCGTTTTTTGTATAATTCAAGCGTCATATTAGAGTCCCTTGGCTAAGGTGTAGGACCAAGTTACCGACCGGGTGGGAGCCAGCTGCGGGGTCGGATTGGTTAAAGGCACAGTAAGCCTCCCGTAAACCATCACAGAGCTCCCCGAGCGTCTAAATACAGTACAAGCATACTTCCATTTGAACGCTCACCGAACGGGAACATCCTGGCTGCTTTCTGTCGAGCGTGAGACATTTTCCAAGAATTTATTTTCGTAGACTTGTTCCGTTAACAACAACGGCGCCTCGTTTTTGCGCTAGACCTAACTTTTAAAATCTAAATAATAAATTGACAGCTTGTTACACAACCATTCTTTAATCATAAAAGAATTCGTTTTTCATCAAGACAAGATCAGAACAATTCGAAGTTGTGAAAGTTTAAAAAAAAGAAAAGCCCGGAAGCAGGGTCACGCAAGGGTCGTAGCAGACGACGGCCGGTTTATCAGTGCAAATCGCCGTTCCTCTCAACAGTCACAAGCCATCGCTAGAGTTCTTGTGAACCACAGCCGTTGTTTCGTGCATAAAAAAACGTGCTATTGTAGATAAGCTTACGTCGAGTCGCATTCAAATGACTAACTATGACGACTGCATTGTGAAAAGGGAAAACTGGATCACACGGGTTCACGATGGCTCAGGGGTAAGATAAACCACGCAAAAATAAATTCTTTGAAAATTGTTCGCTCTTTACGGAGGGCACCTAGGATGTTCTCAATTGGTGAGTGTTTAAATGAAAGGGTGTTTGTACTGTGTGTAAAAGCCTGACCGTATCTGTGATGGTTTACGGGAGGCTTACTCTGCCTTTAACATCACAAACATGAAACCTCAATTTCAACCACTCCGACCCCCCGCTGGCTCCCACTCGGTTGATAACTTTCTCGTGCATAGTTGGCAAAGCCACGGTACTGGACTCGTGACCCTAGGACGATCCTGGTTCGAACCCAGGCTGGGATGGACACGGGTCAACATTATGCGCAACTCTGAGACGGTATCCATGGAGATGTTGTGGCACGGAAAAGACCGATAATTCTATCAGAAAGCGCGGGTGGCTGATAACAGATAAAAACGCATGTAGGGGAAGGGCTCCTAATATGGACCGGCTCTTAATATGGACAACATTCAGTTCTGACAAACTAGCGGCGCTAGAGCGCTCAAAACAATTTCATTCGCTGTATTCACCCTCTCTGGATAACTTGCACATGTCAAAACAGTTGCAGAAACACAAACCTCAAAACCGTTAGGCTTTTTCTCTTTTTTCCACTTTTGGCAGCGGTCACTCTAAATTTGCTGCCTAAAACGGACTCGTTTCTGTCCACAGCCAAAGCTTTTATCACACCAAACGTGCTATATATGACAGCTAAGACTGTATTTGTTACATTTTAGCAGTGTTGACCCCGAGTTTTTACTGCACACAAAAATAATAGCAAAATCTCAAAGTATGTGTGAGTCCCCTAATATGGACCACTTTCAACAAATCGAAGAAAATAAAAGCTAAAGGCTATTTTCATTAATTCATTAAGAAGCTTGCTGAAAATAACCTCTAACTAACCCTCGAGATATCAAAAATATATAACAAATAGTCTTCTTTTCGTGGACGTTGATAATTTCACTTATTTTCACTATGTTTTTGACAAGCTTCTTTAGTTTCCTGGTGTGCTTTAAATAATGCTCTCATCAACCCAAAACAGATCAATCTAAAGAATATTTTATTTAGTCTGACTTGCACACTAAGTTGTTATTTTGAAGTATAGGGGGCTTTTTACAGTGATTCGTGAAGGCCTCTCCACTGGTCCATATTAGGCGCCCAGGCTCCTAATATGGACCATTTGTGATTTTTTCTGTATTTCATTTTTGCTGAATGTCTATCAAAGCTATTTTACTCTAATTAAGCCTAACGGTTAACCTAAGAGAGACGGACTACC
>NC_090253.1:45330557-45331557 GCF_037325665.1 Littorina saxatilis | reverse complement strand
TCCACAGCCAAAGCTTTTATCACACCAAACGTGCTATATATGACAGCTAAGACTGTATTTGTTACATTTTAGCAGTGTTGACCCCGAGTTTTTACTGCACACAAAAATAATAGCAAAATCTCAAAGTATGTGTGAGTCCCCTAATATGGACCACTTTCAACAAATCGAAGAAAATAAAAGCTAAAGGCTATTTTCATTAATTCATTAAGAAGCTTGCTGAAAATAACCTCTAACTAACCCTCGAGATATCAAAAATATATAACAAATAGTCTTCTTTTCGTGGACGTTGATAATTTCACTTATTTTCACTATGTTTTTGACAAGCTTCTTTAGTTTCCTGGTGTGCTTTAAATAATGCTCTCATCAACCCAAAACAGATCAATCTAAAGAATATTTTATTTAGTCTGACTTGCACACTAAGTTGTTATTTTGAAGTATAGGGGGCTTTTTACAGTGATTCGTGAAGGCCTCTCCACTGGTCCATATTAGGCGCCCAGGCTCCTAATATGGACCATTTGTGATTTTTTCTGTATTTCATTTTTGCTGAATGTCTATCAAAGCTATTTTACTCTAATTAAGCCTAACGGTTAACCTAAGAGAGACGGACTACCAAACACAAAATGAAACTTCTTCGCAAGAAAACAAGCTAGTTATCAGCATGAAACAAAAAAGCGGTCCATATTAGGAGCCCTTCCCCTACATAGCTAGCGCGACTCCTATTGCGGCTAGCTTTCCACTGGGAGGATTCGACCCGAATCTTTTGACAATGGTTTGATAAACAAATGGAAGTAAGCGCTCTAAATGCATACGATTCATATGTGTAACAGCAGAGTAACATAAACGTAGCCAAAACATTATTGCGACACATTTCGCACCCAGATTAAAGCATTAATTCCCGTGTCATTTCATTCAAACTTTCTATGCCAGTTAAGGCCGTTCACTTGACTATCTTGATCTTCTTTCGGATTAAAGACTTCTTTTACAGGGATCACGTGACCGA
>NC_090253.1:45310557-45328057 GCF_037325665.1 Littorina saxatilis | reverse complement strand
GAAGCTGTTACTTGTTATACTGTCCCTGGCTGAATGCAGCGCAGTATTTATGTAGCATCCCGCAGTGGGGCACTGCGGTTATGAAATTAAAGGCCCCTCCTGTTTTTGGAACCGCAGGAGCTTTCTAGTTTGCTGTTAGGTAGATTTTTGGTTCCTCTTTCCTGTCATGCTCTCTTTTTCTTCATGAATTCTTTTCTTTTTTCTGCCTTCTTGCTCATTCACCTGTATTTTTTCCAAAAATCTCTTCTCTTGCCGCTTGTCTCGCGATTCATGTATAGTTTAATCTGTTAGTGTTCTGATGTAAGTCCAGCAGTAGATAGGTTAAGCCTATTTTAACATACTGGAAACTGGTAATCTTCCAGTAGGTATTAATTTAGTTTTACTAAAGCCTGCTGGGACACAAGTAATGGGTTAGTGCATTTGTAAACAGGAATCGCTTGACAAGTGGCCCCCTTCATCCCCCCCTTCCTCGTCCTGATATGGCTCTGCGTAGTCGGCTGGACGTTAAGCAACAAATAAACAAACAAACAAACAAATTTATGTAGCAGAAAATCTGCAACAGATGAGGAGCGACAGTGATGCATTGGCAACGTAACGCCACCGAACAACACGCCTGTCCTGGTCTGTCAGTGCACCCTGGGGAATATAGATCGCCACAAAGTTCAGAGTGGTTCAAATTAAGGTGGATTCCTGATAAACTCGGAGGTACAGGCTCACAGATAACAAGCAGACAGCCAAGAAGACGGCAGAGGAGCTGGGTATTCAGGTATTTTGGATATGACCTACATCGCAGGATACATTATGAAGTCTAGAAGATCAATGCACGGGTCAAATGTAATTGCCATGACTACACTGTGTGGAAAACAAATTAGAACGAACAGACTTAGTTTTAAAGCCAGAAAAGCAACACGAAACAAAAAAACAAACGGAATTGTCACACAAGGTCCTATTTATGGTGACGCACTAGTGTACATAAGTAGAGTGTTGTCTACATTATTCAACTTTAATAAAACAACAACGCACAAAAAAATGTGGATTCCTGATAAACTTGGAAGTGCAGGCTCACAGAAAAAAAGCAGACAATAACAATAACAACAAGAGGAGAGGCGAAGCCTTCAAGGCTCACGTAAGAAATCAACAAACAGTAACACAAACTCAATCACTCCGTCACACCATAGATGTGTATTGACAGGATCGCCAACTCGTTGCACGCGCTCAGCAAGTAGCGGAAAGCGGAAAAGACGAATTTGACAGAATATTTACTTCCGGTGTGAGTTTTTTCCTAGCAGACGGCCATTGTTTTTAAACTTCGTGTGACCAGTTTGTTGTGTTTCATCGGCTGTCATCATCATGCCTGGTTCTTACTGTGCAATTTAGAACTGCAGAGCAGATCGTTGAAGGTGCTCTAATCTTTTGACGTTTCGTGTGTTGCCGAGAAAAGGAAAAAAAATGATGAATGGCGAGCTGCGTTCACAAGCAAAATTTGACAAGCTTTTCAACCCAGAGAGAGCGAAGATCTGTGCACGTCACTCGACTTCAATGCCATTAATAGCTATCATCCAGCTATTTTTATGGACAGTTAGACTTATTTCTCTAGAAATTTAGTTTTACTACGGGTTTATTGTTCTGCTTTTTTTCCCTGCACACTCCCTGGCCCGAACCCGCAAGACCGACTGCCCAGCATACGGCCATAGATGTCAGCTGTGCAACAGAGATCACCACCATGAGTCTGTGTGCCGTAGCAAGGAAAGACCAAGGCGCCGACCACCACCTGCCCCAGAAGACGGCGAAGCAGCCATTTTCGACGCCCTGTGCACTGTGATGTCGTCCCCTCGCAGACAAAACAGGAAAACCACCTCCATTCATCATCATCTATTCGACAATCTGTCGCAAACATGGATAAGAAAGGGTTCGCAACCTCAACCGTTCATCAACCTCACAATCCAGGCCTCACACAAGGGCTACAAGACTCTCGGGTTCACACTCAACACCCCATCAAAGTCCATCAGCCAACCTGCCATGGCAGACACAGGGTGCCAAAGCTGCCTCGCCGGCATCGTAGTCCTCTATCGCCTTGGCCTTACTGCATCTGACCTTGTCCCCGTGACAATGAAAATGCACACCGCCGACAACAAGAACATCAACATCCTTGGCGCCACAATACTCCATATCACAGCCAAGGATACCGACGGCAGAATCTTCGAAACCAAACAGATGACCTACATTACGGACTGCTCCGAGAAATTCTTCCTCAGCAGAGGGGCATGCGTAGACCTTCACATCATCCCCAAGGACTTCCCCAAGGTCGGTGAGACAACAGACCACTGTGATGCCACACTGCATGACACTGCACCCTCTGGGTCCACTGCCCCCTGCGGCTGCCCCCGGCGCCAATTACCACCGGCCCCACCCCAACGCCTACCATCCCCCGACGCCAATAGGGAAAAACTACAGCGGTACCTACTAGACTACTACAAGTCAAGCACGTTCAACACCTGTGAGCACCAGCCCCTCCCCCTCATGGAGGGCCCCCCGCTCGAACTCATGGTCGACCCAACGGCAAAACCGGTGGCTCACCACACCCCTATACCAGTCCCACTCCATTGGCAACAGGAAGTAAAGGCAGGCCTTGACCAAGATGTCCAACTGGGTGTCCTCGAACCTGTTCCCATAGGCGAACCTGTCACATGGTGCCACCGGATGGTAATCTGTGCGAAGAAAAACGGCAAACCACGCCGGACCGTTGACTTTCAACCCCTCAATGCTCATGCGACAAGGGAAACACATCACACCCCCTCCCCGTTCCACCAGGCTAGGTCTATCCCACACGGCAAAAAGAAGACCGTCCTCGATGCATGGAACGGCTACCACAGCGTCCCCATCCGAGCAGAAGACCGCCACCTCACGACCTTCATTACACCTTGGGGCAGATACCGTTTACAAAACGACCCCCCAAGGTTACATAGCATCTGGCGACGGATACACCAGGCGATACGACGAAATTGTCGCCGAGCTTCCCAACAAGACCAAATGCGTTGACGACGCCCTACTCTGGGCAGACACCCTGGAAGACAGCTTCCATCAGACAGTCCAATGGCTCGACGTCTGTGGCCGCCATGGAATCACCCTCAACCCGGAGAAATTCGTCTTCGGCAGCGACACAGTAGAATTTGCAGGGTTTGAAATTACCCCTGACACAGTCCGCCCTAGCAAAAAACACTCTCAGGCCATCCGCGACTTCCCAACCCCAGTCAACATCACTGACATACGATCGTGGTTCGGACTCATCAACCAGGTGTTCTTTGCATTCAGCATGGCCGAGAAAATGCTGCCATTCCGCGAGTTACTGAAACCAGGTACACCATTTCAATGGCATGACAACCTGAACTCCCTGTTCGAGGAATCGAAAAACATCATCATCAACGACATTGACAAAGGCGTCCAGATCTTCGACGCACGATGACCAACATGTCTCGCCACTGACTGGTCAAAAACAGGCATCGGATTCTGGCTGCTCCAAAAGCACTGCACCTGTCCCACAAAGGACCCATTCTGCTGTCAAACGGGATGGAAGGTTACCCTTGTTGGAAGCCGCTTCACTCACGCAGCGGAATCACGCTATGCACCCGTCGAGGGAGAGGCATTAGCCGTCGCGGATGCTCTCAACAAAGCCAGGTACTTCGTCCTCGGCTGTGAAGACCTGACGATTGCTGTTGATCACAAACCTCTCCTGAAACTATTTGGAGACCGGTCGCTCGAAGACATCCCCAACCCACGACTACGGAACTTGAAAGAAAAAAACCTGAAATACAGGTTCCGCATGGTGCACATCCCTGGAATCAAACATTGTGCAGCTGACACTATCTCCCGACACCCAACTCGAGATCCTGTCAAAATGCCCCTCACTGATGATGTGGCCTCACTCCACTCCTCCCCATGTCTGTTCCCTTCCTCCCTTGACGGCATACGATGCCCAGCTCCGCAGATTGAATTGGTTGACGACACCTCTTTCTCAGCCTTCACACTGCACTCCGCTCCCATCCAATCTGTGACTTGGGACCGCGTACGAGATGCCACATCAAGCGATGAAAACATGTAACTTTGTTCCTACTGTCATCGATCATTGACAATGGCTTCCCGGACAACCGTCAAGACCTTCCTCCATCACTGCGGGACTTCTTCCAATTCCGCGAAGACCTCTTTACACTCGACGGGGTAATACTCTACAAAGAGCGAGTGGTCATCCCACCGTCACTTCGTCCCGAAGTCCTCGCCGCACTGCACGCTGCGCATCAGGGGGTGACCTCTATGAACGTGAGGGCCGAAGCATCGGTATTCTGGCCAGGAATCACACCTGACATCACTGCCGTGAGAGCTAACTGCACCCACTGCAACCGCATTGCACCCTCTAACCCCAGTGCCCCACCCACACCGCTATTAACCCCAGAATACCCCTTCCAATACATCTGTGCTGACTTCTTCCACTACAAGGGAGCAAACTACGTGGTCATTGTTGACAGATATTCCAACTGGCCCATTGTCGAAAGATCACACGCTGGCGGAACTGGGCTCGTTACATGTCTACGTCGAGCATTTGTGACCTATGGAATCCCTGAGGAACTAGCATCAGATGGCGGGCCAGAATTCACCTCCAACGAAACCCGACAATTTTTGAAAAACTGGGGTGTACACCACCGATTGTCGTCGGTAGCCTTCCCGCACAGCAATTGCCGGGCAGAAGTGGGCGTCAAAACTGTCAAGCGACTAATCACCGACAACACCACCCCCAATGGTGACCTTGATACAGATGCCTTTCAAAGGGCCACGCTACAGTACAGAAACACCACTGACCGCGACACCAAACTATCCCCTGCCATGTGCATCTTTGGCCATCCAATCAGGGACTTCATCCCCATACTCCCAGGAAACTACCAACCACACCGCACATGGCGTGAAACACTGGCCGCACGAGAGTCCGCCCTACGCAACCGCCACATGCAAAACTGGGAACGATGGTCCGAAAGGACAAAACGACTACCACCCCTCAAAGTTGGCGACTACGTCCGAGTCCAAAATCAGGTTGGACCCCACCCACTCAAGTGGGACAAGACTGGGACAGTGATCGAGGTTCGCCAATTCGACCAATATGTGGTAAAAGTAGATGGATCAGGCAGAGTTACTCTACGCAATCGTCGCGATATAACCTCCGTGGTTGAAAACGACGTTAAACACCAAATAAAGAAAGAAAGAAAGTAAAGAAACTCTACGCAACCGCAAATTCCTCAGGAAATACTCACCTGCTATCCTCCCCTCTCCAACTAGAACCATCACCATTGACATGCCCCTTCCCACTGCGCCCACTCAACCCATTGCACCCAGTATAATCACTCCGCAAACAGCACAGCATGGGACCTCGGGCAATGTGATCCCACCCCCTGTCAACCTTCCCCAAGCACCCACTTGTGCGAACCATGACCAACCCTCCCACGACGCCGTGAGCCCAACACCTCCTACACCCCAACTATCGCCCAAGATGCGTGTACCCCAGAGCGCTCTTGCTACGCCTACCCGCCCAACCCAGAGTCCTTGTGGGCAAAGCACCGCCACACCAAGGATCAGACCGCAGCATGATATTCCAGCCGCCAACCCCACTGTTTCATCAGGAGCCCAGCCGGAGAGTTCTACCCATCAGCCCAGACGCTCCGTCCGTACTGTTCATGCACCCAAATGGCTCAATGACTATATTCCTTAACGCCATCTTATTACTGGCCCGTCCAACACCCATTCCTTTATCCTCGGCCTTTAGTAGTACTGACTAAAGACTTGGGGGGAGATAACTGATTACGATCTATTCCTGCAAATAGACAGTTTAGTCAAGGGACATTACTCCTTGAAAGCTCTAGATCAAAGATGGCCGCAAATGAAACACGTGCACTGCAGAAAGAACCTTTCACCTCATTTATCTGTAAGTTCTGTTCTATGCAATTAAGCTACTTCATAATTCAACCATAGTGTTGTTCATGCATAGTCACAAGCTTCTGTCCATGCGCAGTATCTTTATCTTTACACATTTAGCTGAGTCATAATCGTAAATCAATAGTCAGTTCCATGTTGCCTAATGCTATTAGTCAACATAGTTCATTTCCTTTCTTTGATTGCAGAACCGTGGTCATTGTTTGAGTAAAGATTATTTGAACAAAGAGACAGCGTTCTTATCGAGTTAAGGTTGTTGTGCTGGAGCCTGGAGGCCAGCTTGGTTAAGGTTTGACTTTGAGTCAGCATTTTCAGTGATTTTTCTACGCAGCTGATGGTGTTTGGATTTAAAGTGTAAAGGAAAAAGTCCCTCCCGAAGCAGCGTGCTGCAGTTTAGACTGGCTTGGCGACAGTGTCGAAGTGAGTGACAAGTAACATTTTCCGTAAATCGCTTTGTGTCACAATTATTCGACACCAATTCTGAGCCAAGAGAATGATTTTTTTTGTTTTGCATTTGGAATGTTGTGTTTTATAGATTAGGTGTGGAAAATTTGATTTGACTGTAAAGCTCTTTAGCAGAGAATGTAATTTGTAAATAAACTTGGCCAAGAACTTATTGCGACACATTTCAAACTCCCAAATTAAAGCATTGATTAATTCCCGTTAATTAATTAATTAAATTAAATGTCACAAGAATTTATGCTTTAATTTGGGTGCAACATGTTGAAACTTTGTTTGAGAATGTATCTACTTCATTGATTAAATATATGTGTATGAATAGGAATCTTTCTTGTGTCCAATTGTGCGAATTGAGACTGAGTGAGATAGTGAATGTTGGTACATTACAGGGCCGGACTAGGCAAAGAGGAGGGGGGGGGGTTGCCAGTGGTGGTCCAGGGGGATGTTCCTCTGCCCCTTGTGGGGGTCAGGGGGCTTCGCCCCCAGAAGCTGAAGGGTAGGTCATATTCTGAGATAGGAAAATGGTCGCTCCTTGCATGAAACAGCATAAAATAAACAATAATACATTTTTTTTAAATAAGTGAGGTACATGTTTAGGCTAGGGGGGGGGGGGTGTTACACAACCTCATAACCCCCCCCCCCCCGGTAGTCCGGCCCTGCATTAATTGTCACTGTATGGTGTGTGTGTGTGTCACTGTGACCAAAGATACATATGCTCTATTTGAGTTCATACAACTTCCAATTCCATTCAAACGTTAACGAAGTGTTGCTGGTATGCGACTGAACATGTTCTATTAGGAAAGCAAAGCAAATTCCAGTGTACATAGTGGTCAACATAAAAAAAAATCAGACGCATCGATGCAAGACATTTATCAAGTGGCTGACAATTGATTTTGAAATGAAAACTGTTTGCAAAATATCTCGCTGTCAAAAATATATATTGAACAAGTACACAAAGGAATTAGGTTTGAACCATAGCAAAATGAATATGTTTCAATTTTTCATGTTGCAGACTTAAATTTACATGGACTCATGCATGAAAATACAGAACAGGCACTGAACAAGCCATGTGATACAATACTGAACTGAAAAGGAAGAGAAGTACATTTTAACGACAGCAGATTTTAACACCAAAAATCGACATCTAAGTCAACAATCAAGAAGTTCAAATTCAATGTACATGCATTTGATCAGATAGGATAGTCTGTACTGCATGAAGAAAGATCATACACAACACACTACAGAGATCCTTCCTGATTGTTCTCAACATTGGATGTTTTCAGCTTTTTCCTCAAACTCTTTTCTTTCCATGTACATTTCATTTTGTCCAACATTGTATATTTTCAGCTTTTTCCTCAAACTCTTTTCTTTCCATGTACATTTCATTTTTTCCAAAGTGTCTTCTTGAACAGCCTGTGAAAGATCAAATGAATACAAAGTGTCATAAAAACACACCGGAACAGCATCACTGTTCCTGCATGGTTCAATAAAGTCATCTGCTTTTGCCTGTGTGTTGATGCACAGGTTTCCCAGAAAATCTTTTCCATGGACATCAAATCACCAAAGGGAAGTAATCGCTCTTTATGCATACGACATGTGTAATAGATTGAGCCAGAGTTGTACGGAACCTTTTCTCCTGGCACGAAAGGATGAAAGTCGCTTGTATATTTCAATGCTTGTTATTCTCTCAGGTGCCAGGAGAAAAGGTTTTGTACAACTCTCGCTTACTCTATTACACAGTCATGTCGTATGAATAAAGAGCAATTACTTCCCTTTGGTTATTTGATATCATCAACGCTTTGCCTCATTCTGTTTAAGATGTTTTCTTTGTGTTGCATGGACAGACACATCTGCAATACATTGGGCTTGACAAAGGTCAGTTTGCCCTTGTTCAGCATGCTTGTCATGTCAGGGGTGGTTTCACTCTCTTCACTGTAGGATTCAGGTGAGCAAGTCAGGGCTTCCAAACACTGCAATTTCTCATCTCTGTACGCACTCTTTTGGAGACACCAAACTCTCTGTTTTAGCTTTTTGGCAACACATCCTCCAACATACTTTGCATTGTCCTCTTCATCTTCTTTGATTTCTAATGCACTTACTGGTTCCCAATTTTTCTTCATAGGCCTTTAAGACACCAACAGTATAAAAATGTTCAAGGCAATCCAGGCTGAAGCTGCAGGGGATACTGTCAACTCAGTAATGCCTGAATGCTGGGTTGAAAAAGCAGAGTAGTACCTGGCCCACGCCTTCTCCTTGGCAGCATTCCCAACCTTGCCTCGGGGAACTAGGCAGTCATTAAGAAGCAGAAGTTTCTCTTCCAGATCTGCACCTAAAACACAGAAAATAAAATATTATAATTAAAACAACATACAAATATAGCAGAAATCAACCCAAGAGTGAAACTGAAGATGTAGATGCATGCACACAATCAAAACCAACAACACACGACAACAACCCAAAAACAAGAGGCGAAGCCTTCAAGGCTCACGTAAGAAATCGACAAACAGTAACACAAACTCAATCACTCCGTCACACATACACACACACACACACACACAAACACACAAACACACACATACACACACACACACATACACACACACACACACACACACACACACACACACAGTAAGCATAGGTGAAACTATGCAAGAAAGCGAGACCCTGGATCTGCCAAGAAGTCTCGGCCCGCTCACAATAACAATGACCGAGACTTTCAGTAATTCCTTTGCGTGACGTCTAACCCTCTTACGTCATAATGTGACGTCTTCAAATAGTTTCTATCACACACGTCGAACACTTTTGACCGAGACTGACGTAATCCATAGACTCGGAAATGTTAAAGTTTCTACCACAGACATACACACATACATACATACATACGCACGCACGCACAGACAGACAAAGTTTATCATCGCATAGGCTACACTTACGTGAGCCAACTACACTTTACATGAATGGATGTGAACATATTACATTTTGTATTCCATTTGTCGTTATAGAACGTGTTGACAAACCACTTTCATGAATCCTTATCATGTCTTACAACTATGACATGTGCTATTAATGATCCTAAAAACACATGAAATATTGTAGTGGCAGGTATGTACCTAAAATATTTTTAAACAGTAGCCTCTCTGTGCAACGAAGCAGTATTTTTGCTCGAAAACTATGATGGAAAGTGATCTTTCAGGTACTGGGACTTTGCAAGCTGATTTTTTGTTATACCGCCTTACTCAAAAACTTTTCAATTACTGAATTGGTCGACAAGCTCTCTGAGCTCCGGTGAAAGGCAGTTGTCATTCTTGATAGATGCACAAGCGTTCTGCAATAAAGCATGCAATTTAGAAGTGACAATGAATATAAAAACAACAGAAGACATCAAGCATATATCATAACAGAATTATGCTAGAGGGGAGAGAAAACAAATATATTGCACTGATCTTTTTGATGTGTTGATCTGACTTCAGTTCCTGCACCATTTTTAACTTTCATGCATGATGTACATTCAAATCAATCAATGGTTCAGTTATATCACTTATCGGTTATTTCTTGAATATCTGTTGTTCTAGTTCTAAATTTTCATACATAGTCTTTTACATAGATCTGTCAATATTTTTACTTACTTTTGGCAATTCTTGCAGTTTCTTTTGTGGTGATGCTGTTATCTTTTCAGCGATTGAGATGTCGGTACTTTCCCCCTAAAAAAACCAACAACCATGGAATAGAAAGGGTATAAATCTACAGCCGAATTTCTAACATTCAGAAATTGTTCTGTTGCAAATTTGTCAAAATAGTGGCCGATGTGAGCGAGAATTCTGCAGAAAAACGATCTGCTGATCAGCTTGCGTGCACAGCTTCGGTTTTTCCAGTGGGTCAGATGCTCTCGCGTTTCAAGTGTTAAAAACAAATAATGACGTGCCGTCCACAATCAATCTTTATTGTTGATTCACATGACTCATTTCAATCATCAGTAATGATCTTTTTGTATTGCTTTGTTTGCTTTTCACTTACCTCAGCCACAAACTCCACCTCCCCTTCGAAATTCTCCATCTTCTCCATGTGTTGAACGACTGCACCGGAAGTGAAGATTCTGTCAAAACCTCTCGCAGCCGCAGACGGGAGTTCGATAAGAGGGCCAGCGCTAGCGCACGCGCGGAGTTGGCGATCCTGTCAAGGATATCTATGGTCACACACACACACACACACACACACACACACACACACACACACACACACACACACACACAGTAAGCATAGGTGACACGGTGCAAGAGTGCGACACACTAGATCTAGATCTGTCTGTCTGTAGCCTACTTACGGGGACACGACTGCCTGAGATGGCCAGATCGACACTGCGCTTTCGACAGCGCTGCGCTTCTTCGCGCAGACACTGGAAACACGCTGTGCAGATTAACCTGTAGGAAATCTCCTTTGGTATCTTCTTTATCTATTTTTCTGGAGCTACGAAACCGAACAATGTGAAATCGTCTTCTCCGAATCGGCGAACTGCAGCTCGGTGATAACTGTATCTATACCACAATCCTTCACGCGATCTGACCTAACCTTGACCCCTGACCTGGTCTACATACCACACACGACACAAACCAGTCACCTGTTTTTACCCCCCCCCCCCCCCCAAAAAAAAAAAAACCTACCACCCGTTTTCTTTGGATACACACTGTAACTACATACGTGCCGACGAAATGTTGATCATTGCTTCAAAACTTTGAAGCTGTTGCTTAAATAATGACCAGGTAAAACTAGTATTTCGGTGTTCAGTCAAATGTTAAAGTTTCTACCACAGACATACACACGCACGCACGCACAGACAGACAAAGTTACGATCGCATAGGCTACACTTACGTGAGCCAATAACAACACTTTATTGTCCATTAAAATTTTACATAAAAATGTTTTTTTGTTTTTTTTGACAGCCAAGAACACGGTAGAGGAGCTTTGTGTGTCGGAGCGGGTAGAGGTAGAAACGGGAACCCCCCCCCCCCCCACCCAAAACCCCGCCCCCACCCCCACCATCCAAGTCACACTCATGCGCATGTAAAGCAACACTTATTTTGACAGAATATCAGGACTTAAATAAGAGATGTTTAAGGCAGGGTTTTTCTTAAAGTATTATATTTTCATTTCATAAACTCGCTCTAAGTTAGACATCGTTTTAAACATGCCTGTGCTTCAAAAGCAATTTCTAGCTTCAAAATTGTTTAACGCGTCAAAACAGTTTTGATGTATGAAATGTAGGCGCAAGCCCGGCAAGCCCTGTAACAGAGAATGTTGAACTTTTCTGTTTATTTACAATCGAATGAACACAATACTGCGCAGTACTTTATGGTTTGACGTAAACTGTGCATCACGGTTCATGCATACCTCGATTTATTTGCCACAAAACAGGCAATGATAAAGTCTGGTAAACGTGTGTCGTAAGCGATTACAAATTCACCCGGGAATCAAACGGTATAATCGTCCGATCCGATGTGGCAATTCATTATCTGCGATACTACATGCAGAACATCGTCGCAGAACCCCCAGTCTACTAGCCTTTCTTTTTGGCTATATACAGGCATGTCCGGTTGCAACGGACAATACTTCTGTTGCTTTCTATGGAACTAGCAGGGAGTAGCAAGTTCTCACTCCCTGTCAGACAGAGTTTACGGGATTCTGATTTGGTTTCTTTCACACTAAATCAATTTCTCAGGGGAATATCTCCCCGGCCGGCTCTATAATCTGGCCGACTCGCTCAGCAGGACCTCTCAGGGCTTGCACACGGGTTGGGCCATCTGCATACAGGGCTGGAGGTTGTGCTGTTTGTGTTACAGATCGTGGGTTTTGACTCTGGTCTTGGTGCATGAAGCACATAGGTCCCCCACTTTCTCTTTGTATGCCCCTCATTGGCCTCCTTGGCCAATTGGCGTATAGAGCGGGTGTGCAACTCCTTAGCGCCCCTCTCTCAAGCCAGGTGGTTAATCACCTCTGTTTCTTTTC
Organism: Littorina saxatilis; assembly: GCF_037325665.1. Classification (NCBI taxonomy): domain Eukaryota; kingdom Metazoa; phylum Mollusca; class Gastropoda; order Littorinimorpha; family Littorinidae; genus Littorina; species Littorina saxatilis. The sequence continues at coordinate 45,315,625 of NC_090253.1, read as the reverse complement.
GGCTCTGGGCAGCTTGGCCTCTTTTTGGAGGTTCCGGCGTCTCGGCTATCTCAGCTACTTAGGAACAAATAGGCCTCTCTTCTGATGTTCATGGCGCTCTTGCTGGCATGATCAAAAAGGACCTTGTTTTAAGAGGTTTAGAGACGTCCTTTTGTTTTACGCGTAGGACTTTGTTCTTCTTACTCTGGGCCTCAGCCCTGAAGGGTAGTGAGGCACATGCGTTGTTGGGGTTTTACCGGAGGATGTAGCCTTGGAGCTTATAGTTCCGTTTTTTCACGTGGTTTTCGGCTAGATTTCCTTGAATCAGAAACCTGGTTAATCTCCTCTGGTGTTTTATTCCCTTCTCTTGGGAGGATTCTCGCTCCGTGCGTTTTGGATTTTCTAACTGTCTGGTTGGATTTTTTAAAAAAATCCTTTTTTGATTTGCGCTCAGTCATTTGGAACAAAGAGCTAAAAGCTTATGTTCTTATCTCTTTACACTGTAGGTGAAAGAGTCTTCTCTTTATTGGCTCTCACAAGAGGTGTTGCTACTTTCATAAAACAGTCCTATGAGTGGTGGCTTATTGAACACAGGGGGGGGGGGGGGGGGGGGGTGCGTTTCGGTCCTCCCTCTGTTCCTTTACAGGTGTTCAGGAGTCCAGAGCCTTGGGTTCTTCTCTCGCTGGTGGTGTTCCTCTCGCCTATGCGAAGTTTTGCCAACAGCCCTTTGGAGGTCTGATGACGTGTTCATACATTTTTTACCTCCTGGACATCTCCTTGTTGGGGCCATTTCCTTGCCCTCGTTAGTTTGTGCAGGATAGGTTCTCTCAGGGACATTATTAAGTTCCCTCCACCTTTAGGAGCAATCTGCATTCATGAGAATTGGAGTAAGAATATGTAATCTAATGGAAAATTTCAATAGTAAATTTTCATTTGATTAAAATACTACCCAATTCTCATAGTTAATACCCTCCCATCCATCCCAGCTACTTAATTTCCTTAGGGTTTTTGAGAAGTCTCGAATGATTATTCCGGATGCCGGCGCTCACGTGGTGCACGGTGGGTGATGGGTAACCAGGCGGTACAGGGCATAGCAACGGCTATGGCGTCTGATTTTAGCTTGGTTACCACCCTTGCAAGGGCAGGTAATTTGAGTAGTTTTTCGACATCTAGCATGTGAGATTGAGGTCAATGCATTTATGAGAATTGGGTAAGTATATTAATCAAATGAAAATTTACTATTGAAATTTTCCAATAACATGATGTTAATCACATTACAAGCAAGCTGTAACACCACCAAAACAAGCAGTTTTGCAAGTTAAGTCTACGATAACATGATGTTACTTGGCGTTAAACCAAAGCTTTAATGCCATCAAAACTTGGCATTTTTGCATGTTACAGACATGCTGTAACATGGTTTAACATGATGTTTTGACCGTCGCAAAACGCGCTGAAATTCCAGGCAATTTTGCAGCGATAACTTCAACAAAATCCAATCAAAATCTGGCGTTGTTGTGAACACCAAAATGTAATAAACCCATTGAAACTTGAAGTTTTGTTGGGATTTTGAGTAGTTTTGTAAGATACAAAACGCCACTTTTCGCCCAGTGAAGGAATTTGATATCAATCAATTGATCAACACATTGGCCGTTCTACCAGCTATGTGAGTCGTGTCGTTGAATATTACTTATTTTCATTTCATTTTCATTTTCATTTTCATTACTTTATTGTCCCATCGCTGGGAAATTCGGGTCGTTTCCTCCCAGTGGAAAGCTAGCAGCAACGGAGTCGCGCTACCCAAGTGTCTGCGTGTTTAGGTGTATTCAGCCACCTGCACTTATGGCAGGATGACCAAGGTCTTTTACGTGCCATTGTGATGACACGGGGGTGGGACATGGCTTCCGTCTCTGCCTCTGGGTCTGCACATAAAGTTGACCCGTGTCCGTCCCGGCCCGAATTCGAACCTGCGACCTTTCGATCACAAGTCCAGTGCTCTACCAACTGAGCTACCGGGCCCCCTTGTTGGTGAGTGTGAAGCAGAACAAGAACACTTGACAAAGACCAGAAGTACGAGAACACCTACATACGAGTACATTTGAAAGACAGATGCTTAATTGTTTTCTTCATGTATCCATACCAATTAGTCCCCGCCTTTCCTAGCAAACAGACAAACAGACAAACAAACCCATCAAGACTAACAAACACTAGTCACTACAGCTACAACAGCAGCTGACCAAACAGACAACACCAACACACACAAACAGGAAGCAAACCAACTAAACCAAACAAGAAAGCTGATTAGCTGAGTATTCTTCTCAAACACGTCGTCCTCAGTGTCTTCCCTTCTGTCGTCGCTGTGCCGCGATGTAGACCATCCACCTCTCCTCCCTCTCCCTCCTCATGTTCTCACCCCTCGCCCCCAGCGCGTGCAGAAAGGGGCGGAGCGCCGAGGTGATTGGCAGGGCCAGCACCACGATGTGCACGTACACACCAGCAGGCAGAGAGGACCCTCGCCACGCCAGCACTGTCAGGAGGCTCAGCGACAGCCAGCACACCACGCTCAGCACACAGGAGGAGAAGACTCGCCTGGCGAGACTGACGTCCTGGCCGGTGGGAGTCCACCTTGTAGGGCTAGACCGTTGGAGACTCTTGTTAGTGTTGGTTGTCATAGCAGCGCTTGCTGAGTCAGGAATATGTGTAGTGGTAGGAGTGGTGTTGGCTGGAGAACTCGGGATGTGCTGAACGACTTGGCTAGTGCTCCTGCTGGCTCCTGAACTTTCAACGAGTGTGCTTGCCGTTGCTTGTCTGAGTAAGTCGCGATTATCTGTGTTGGTATCGGCAGTGTAGCTTGATATGTTGCTACTGGAAGACAGGGTGGCGTCGGGGTCTTGCATTCTCCTGTTGGTATCTCTGGTATTAGAAAAGCCCTGGGCATTGTCATTGATGGGAACGGGTAGGGTTGTACCGCGAATATTACTGTTATCAGCGGTTGTGATCTTGTTGGGTGGGCTATACAGGCTCTTAGTGTCACTCAGCGCTGTCGTGTTCGGAAGTCTGATAGAAATACACGTCAGCCCAACTGCGGCCAACAACATCAGGACAAGGTTGAAAACAACAACGAAGACGACGAAGGTTGCTTCCTCTAGCTGTGCCACCAGTTCCAGTGTCACGGGCAGGGGAATGCAGAGCGCTGTCTGACTAAAGAGTTCCCCAGATGTCGCTAGAGGCAGCAAGGGTAAGGTCGCGACAAGCACACACACCGCCCAAACCACCATGCACATCACATGAGCATGTACCGGCTTGAACGAAAACGTGTGGGCTTTGGATGACAAAGGGAGCATCCTGTCGAAGGTGAGCAGAACGACAAAGGAGACAGTCAGCTGAGATGACAGCAGGAATAAGAAGGAGACCGTTCTGCAAGCAACACCGTGTCTCCAGGCAGTGTCTGCCAACACATAGCTCCCCTGGTGAAGCTTGTCTGCAACAGCAAACACAGCAATACACACACCCATCACAGCGTCGCCCACAGCGAGATGCGTGGTAAACACTCCTGTCGCAGTCAATGCATTTTTTCTGATTGCAAGGACGTTATTGATGAAAATGGCCGCATTTCCCAGTAATGCCAAACAGCAGCAGAGAGGCAGCAGAACTCTGTGAACAGACGATGACAACAGACGATCACAGGAGGACACTGGGTCTGTGGGTGCTTGGCAGTCTGTAGGATTGAACCCCGTGGGCAGAATAGACTGACAGCACAACTTGTAGCTCTCGGCGTGCACCCTCTCTAACGCCTCAAAACCCAGCATGACGTCATACTGAAAATGGGTCACGTGACAGCCGCGAAAATCAAGAACCCGGATGTTTTGAAGAGATTCGTTGTCGCTTCGACGCATTTTACGTACGTTGCTGTGTGAAAGATTCAGAGTTTGTAAATTCGGAAAAGGGACAAATTGACTGAAATCCACGTTATCGAGTGTCACTCCGGATATATCCAACAGTTCAACCTGAGGCAAGGTCAGAGTCAGGTTAGGGCTAGCAGAAAAGATGGACGTTATAGGATTCCTAGAAAGAATCAACACCTGTAAGTTTCTCAGTCCGAGCAATTGAAAAACCTCGACAGAACTGATAACATTATCGGTCAGATCTAAACTACGTAAATTGGGAAATGTAAAATTATCCACATTGTTAACTCCACAACGGCTGAGGCCCAGATGAATGAGCATAGTGTTGTTGGACAATTGACCAACACGCATGCCACTGCCCGCTGCGTCCAGATAGCGAAGGTCAGAGTGCTCTGCGGCCTGGAAAGTTGTGTTGCACGTGAAGGCCAGCCCGTGACACGTGCAGCTGTCGGGACACGTCACGGGGTGACAGTACAGCTCGTCGTCCTGCTGAGGACAGTGGAAGACATGGTCACACACGGACATCCAGTGCAGACACACCCTGGACCCCCTGCAGCGATAGTACCCGGGACAGGTGGCTCTTTCACACCCCTCTTCGTCCTCGCCACCCGGGCAGTCCGCCACCCCGTTACAGCGCATGTACACGGGCAAACAGTACCCGTTCCCCTGGCACTGAAAGTGAGTGTGATCACACTGCAATGTACCGTTCACGTCACCATTCGACGTAGGAATTGGTTCAGCTCGAAAATTGGTTTTGCGATACCAGCTGGGGTACAGTGCAAGTCTATATCTAATATAGGCAGGGGGAGGCGCGTTGGCCATTTCAATGAATAAGTAAAAGCTATGGCAGTCCGCTTCGTCTGTGCCGTCAACGCACTGTTGTTGCTTGTTGCAGTAGGCGTCATGTTCTACACACTGCGGATAAAGCAACACATCTGACAAAGTTGATTTTGATTGACGAGCTTGCAGTTAGTATCTGTTTTCTAGAGACAAGTGAGATGCATACGTTGTGACATGGATACTATCTCTCTCTCTCTCTCTCTCTCTCTCTCTCTCTCTCTCTCTCTCTCTCTCTCTCTCTCTGTGTCTATCTCTCACTCTCTCTCCCCCCTCCCCCCCCTCTCTCTCTCTCTCTCTCTCTCTTACCGAATACATTCTGCATGTCTATCTCTCACTCTCTCTCTATC
>NC_090253.1:45193057-45303057 GCF_037325665.1 Littorina saxatilis | reverse complement strand
TTTAACTTTCTGAGCTTGTTTCGAATACAACATATTATATTTATATGTTTTTGGAATCAGGAAATGATAAGGAATAAGATGAAATCATTTTTGGATCGATTTCTTAAATACTAATCGAAGTACTAATTAACCTATTTTCGTTAATTGTGATCACATTTTAGGAGTAAACATGACATATGTATATATATATTGTTAGATTCAAAATTTAATGAAGAATACGATGCAATCAATTTTAAATCTGTTTGCGAAAAATCGATTTTAATGACAAATGTAATGAGCAAACTCATTAATTAACTTTTAAGCCTCCAAGCTGAAATGCAATACCAGAGTCCGGGCTTTGTCGAAGATTACTTGACCAAAATTTAAACCAAATTGGTTGAAAAATGAGAGCGTGACAGTGCTGCCTCATTTTTCACAAAAAGCCGGACATGACGTCATAAAAGATATTTATCCAAAAACTAAAAAAGATGTCTGGAGATATAATACTCAGGAACTCTCATGGTAAGTTTCATGAAGATCGGTCCAGTAGTTTCTCAGAATCGCGTTATACACACACACACACACACATACAGACACCACACCCTCGTCTCGATTCACCCCTCTACGTTAAAACATTTAGTCAAAACTTGCATTGACTAAATGTAAAAAGAGATCCACAAACCCTCTTTTAATGAGAGGATTTTCTACAACGAAAGCCTCAATCGCTGAGAGTATATCTGGATAATCAACCACCAGTACATACATGTACACCCCCAAAAGGGAAATGTATAATAATCATCCATACATGATTATTCTCTATCGAGAAACAAAATAATGAGGATATGGGTTTGAATAGTTGTCCCCTGACGAGGCTACCTTTCAGTTTCCCCAGAAAACCTCCATAAAACCACATATTCAAAGAAGTTGTCCTAACAGCTTGAAACTGTAAATCTAGCCGAAAAGTACTATCTTTGGGAGAGGTACTTAGGGATCTCTGGGATGCCTACCGCATTTGCCAGGATTGGCAGACCCTTGATGTTAACCCCTATTATCAACAATATTTCACAGGTGTAAGTATTCCCTCTCAGCGCAAGTTTACAAATTGATTCCAACTTTTTTTGTTCTGAAATCACAACGAAAGAATAACACTAGCGCGTGCACAATACTGTTGCTAAAGCAACTGGCGCCGAATTCAAGTTTGATCCGATCATGATTGCTATATTTTCTCACACTTTGGACAGAAATATTCAGTTAAACAGTCGGTCGGATGTGTAGCGAATATAGCTCGAGGATGGTCCATGGCAAGGGTGTCAATTTACAACATCGATCCGTCAACAATCCCCACCCAGCACAGAAACCAGCCAGGCTGTTGATTTTTGGTGTGAGTCGAAGCGGAGGACTGTTGTTGTTGTTCTCTGTAAAAGCCTGGGGCGATCTATCGTGATATGCAAGGCGGTATATACACAGGAAAAAGAGTACCCCGAGCACTCCAAAACGTCGCTAACAGGAAACACGTACAGTGTCAAGGAACCTTATCTCACTTGAACTCCAGAAATATAGCAAAATCTATGTGTCTTTAAACAAAACCAGATATGACTAGAAGTGCCCTTGTATTGCAGATGGCTAGACGATTTCCAGGGCCCGACATAACTTAAAACAACACAAAACACGATGTTGCCAGATCAGTTGTATTGCCTAATTGGCCTGCAGATGGCTAGACGATTTCCAGGGCCCGACATAACTTAAAACCACACAAAACACGATGTTGCCAGATCAGTTGTCTTGCCTAATTGGCCTGCAGATGGCTAGTATTCCAAGGTCCTTAAGTCAAAGGAAACAAAATTAACACAACAGAAAACAACACGAAACAAAATGTTAGCAAAGAAGCGTCCTTGCCTTGACTTGGTGATAGTTCGACGATTTCAAGGACCTCACTTGTGCCGACAGCACTGAGCTGGAATGCGTGACGAGCGACAGTGGGGTCTCCTGGCAAGTTCAAGTTCAAGTTTTATTAGTCCATAACCCATGGGGGCCTTTTGAACAATAAATACAATCAATACAATCATGATATATGCTAATATAGTAAATAAAAAAAAATAAAAAATAATAAAAGATAATGAAAAACTGTTACAAATTCTATTAATAAAGTCCAAAATATTCTTTAGCAATTTCTTTTTCTTAGTAGCAAACAACTTTTTAAATCTAAGTGCATTAGTTTTTTTCCAATAGTAAGGTGGTAACAACTCAGCTCTTTCTTCTTTGAAAAAATCACAGACAAATAAATAATGGAATTCATCACCTATGTCATGTGATACACATTTAGTGTAAGTTCTTTCTGACCTCGGGATGTTAAGATAACGTTCTTTCTGTACAGGCAAATTGTTGTTTAATGTTCTAAACTTCATCATTGAAACACATTGCTGATATGGCAGGTGTGTGACATAGTCTTCACATGCAAAAATATCTTTAAACATTCGATAATTCCAAAACATATTTTTTGTTCCAATTTCTGTTAACCATTTATGGATATACTGGTCATACAAGCTTCTTTTTACTTTCTTTTTAAACCATGCGCTTGAATATTGAACCTTTTCTTGAAAAGTCCAAAGGATCGATGTTGTAAATTGACGGCGAATACAAGTTTGATCCGATCATGTCCGCTATATTTTCTCACACTTTAGACAGAAATATTCAGTTAAACAGTCGGTCGGATGTGTAGCGAATATAGCTCGAGGATGGTCCATGGCAAAGGTGTCAATTTACAACATCGATCCGTCAACAATCCCCACCCAGCACAGAAACCAGCCATGTTGTTGATGCTTGGTGTGAGTCGAAGTGGAGGACTGTTGTTGTCAGTCTCTGTAAAAGCCTGGGGCGATCTATCGTGATATGCAAGGCGGTATATACACAGGAAAAAGAGTACCCCGAGCACTCCAAAACATCGCTAACAGGAAACACGTACAGTGTCAAGGAACTATGACCTTATCTCACTTAAACTCCAGAAATATAGCAAAATCTATGTGTCTTTAAACAAAACCAGATACGACTAGAAGTGCCTTTGTATTGCAGATGGCTAGACGATTTCCAGGGCCCGACATAACTTAAAACAACACAAAACACGATGTTGCCAGATGAGTTGTCTTGCCTAATTGGCCTGCAGATGGCTAATACACAGTAATATTCCAAGGTCCTTAGTCAAAGGAAACAAAACTAACACAACAGAAAACAACACGAAACAAAATGTTAGCAATAAGCGTCCTTGCCTTGACTTGGTGATAGTTCGACGATTTCAGGGGCCTCACTTGTGCCGACAGCACTGAGCTGGAATGCGTGACGAGCGACAGTGGGGTCTCCTAGCCGAATCACCAGCGTCACACTGTTTTGTGCGGCGTTGAAGAAAAACACACGGCCATAGTCACACGTGTGGTGCCAGGTTTGAAAATTCTCTCCATCGGAAATGTTGACGTAGTTTTGAAGACTGCACTTTCCCAGCCCGGCACTCGACATGTTTACTTGGAACGTCTGTTCTGGGGTAGTGACGCTAATTGTACACGTCATCGGGCCTTCGTCATCATTGGCGTCATCGCTGCCACCTTCATCGTAGTGAACTGTCAGCTTGTTGGTAAGTGACTGGAAGTGTTGGTTTTGCTGCAGGCAGTAGGATATTTCTTCTTGGTTGTACTCCGCCTTCTCTACAAACAGGGGCGTAATTATGTCCACACTCCATTCGCCCTCGTCCAAAGGAATCTCTTCAACGAAAGAGTAATGTGCAGTTTTCTGTGCTTGTGTTTCTTCTGCGTAGTCGGTATCAAAGGCTGATGGATCACTGTAGTCATGGCTTTTTTCTGTATCATGGGCCGACATAGTATTGATATCAACGCGTTTGTCCATGCCATAAGCTGATACACCATTATATTCAACGCTGTTTTCTGCATCATTAGCTGATGTATCACTGATATCAACGATGTTGTTCGCATTATTGTTCGTGTAAAGACAGAATGCAGGAGAAGTGACAAACAGAGTTATGGTGAGGGAATATTGGCTGAAATACATTGTTTCTTAGAGAAACGTCGCCTCAAAGACAAACAGGTCATATAGCAAAGCTGGTAGAAATAGTCCGCTTTTATTTTGGCACAGCAAACTTCCAGTAGATATTCAAAGCGTGAATTTAAAGAAAACTGTCATCGTTCGTTTCTTTGTTTTGTTAACGAGCGAATGACTAAGGATACATTATTCTACTGTGTGTGTGTGCGTGTGTGTGTGTGTGTGTGTGTGTGTGTGTGTGTGTGCACGTGTGAATGTGTGTGTGTGTGTGTGTGTCCGTGTCTGTGCGCCTTTGTGTCTGTGTAGTCTCATATGTCTTTGTGTCTGCGCACTGGCGTGATATCTTGTGCCCGCGCGTGATTGTGTGTGAGTGTGTGTTTGCGTGTGTGTGTTTGTGTGTGAGTATGTGTGTGTGTGTGTGAGTGTGTGTGTGTGTGTGTGTGCGTGTGCGTGTGTGTATGTGCGCGTGTGTGTGTGTGTGTGTGTGTGTGTTTTCCATCACAATTGTCAATTTCAAAACTGCTTTTTTACTTCATTTTTTTTTTTTTAGATGTTATTTACCTCTTCTGTTGTTCTCTAGCTCCTGCTGTTTCTTTCAGCGTAACCTTTTGATAAAAGCATGCTATTTTTTCATAGTATTTTAATTTTCTATAGAGTGTTCATTTATAACATTTCTACTTTTTTTTTAAAATATTATTGTAGAAATGCTTGATAAAATTGTTCCAAACCTGCCGGAGACCACAAACATGGAAACTCGACAGTAATTGATGAAGACGATTAGATTGGCAAGAAAACGATTAGGAAACAGGTACTGTTGTAAATAAAACAGCGGGATCTTCTATGCCTCCTTTCTCGGGGGTTCAGAAATAACCTAACAAGTAATGTATTTGTGCATGACATTTACCTAGGTATTATTGTTTGTGTCCCCAGAGAAATGTACTCAGATCTGACGTCATTCTACCATAAAACAAAACGGCAAAATGTGACAATGGCAATTATTTAAAAGAAGAAACAAAGGCGGAAGATAAATGAATGAAACTGAAAAATAAGGAGACAAAAAAGAGTAATTGACAAAATACAGTAATAATTGACTTATTCCTGTAGACTCCCTGTGGAGCATAGGGCCGCAACGGTAATAAGTACGTTACAGATATCAGAAGTATGAAGTTACACGGTGCATATACGAAGAGACACACTCACACACACACACACACACACACGCACACACACACACACACACACACACACACACACACACACACACACACTTGAACGCACGCACGCACGCACATACGCACGCGTGCATATACACACAAACACGCACGCACGCACGCACACGCACGTACGCACGCACGCACACACACGCGCGCGCGCACGCACGCACTCACGCACGCACACACACACACTCACACAGAGTTTTGTAAACAACGCAGATAATACCAGGCACATTGTAGACACACGTACACTCACTCATACGCACGCACAAGTTAAAGACGCACATACACAGAGACACATACGTACATGTATAGCAATACCCATTCACGTTCCGCGAATGAAAACACACACACACACACACACACACACACACACACACACACACACACACACACACACACTGTACACCCACACCCACACACACACACTGTACACACACACACACAGACACACAGACAAACACACACACACACACAAACACACACGCACACACACTCACACACACACCCACACACACACACACGCACGCACGCACACTCGCACAGAGTTTATATAAGCAACGTATAGTTCATAATGCCAGGCACATGACTAGACACACGTATACTCGCCCGCACGCACTCATGCAGCCACTCGTTCAAATTGGGATCTGAACATTGTAGGAAGTAGGCGCTTTGATGCTATGTCGAACAGCGGTTAAGCTTCAAGGCAGTCATTCCCATGATGACGGTTTGGCTTACTATTTCAGATTTGCTCAGATGTTTGCATGGAAGAAACCCGTCCTTGCACGTGTACAGAACCCGGCGAAAGAAACGCAACTCATTCGCGCCCACTGTTGCAAGTGATTTTTCGTCATTTTCAAATTGTCGTAAAATATGAACCAGATAAGGTACATCAAAAAGGAAGACAGATTCGTGGAGGATATTTTACTGGCTGTACGGTTAGTGAATATAATTTAACAATTTAAACTGTGTTATACAGGGTAGGGGTGAATGAGAGGGAGATGAATTTCCTCCACTTCTGTCTTTATCTGGTTGTAAAATATGCATTTTACGATTTTTGTAGCAAGTCAAAGTGACACGTTCGCCTGCAATCACGACTCGCTTGACCCCTACCCTGTATAAGACAGTTTATGAACAAATAAAACAATAAAACGATAAAATAATATGCACTACGTACAGCCAGTAAAATATCCTCCACGAATCTGTCTTCCTTTTTGATGTACCTTATCAGCTTCATATGTTACGACAATTTGAAAAGGACGAAAAATCACTTGCAACAGTGGGTGCGAATGAGTTGCGTTTCTTTCGCCGGGTACTGTACACAATCGATATCCCGACTGTGTTTTGTACAGAGTGGAATTTGATTTTAATGAAATACATTTAGTTCTCCTATTTACAAAAACTGTGAGTTAGGAACGTAATGCATATCCCAACCTTCACAGAAAGCAATTACGTTGTCTAGTTTTGGGATTTGTCAAAGTGTAGAAACGGTCTTAGCCTAGCCAGATGCAATATGCTGATCCAAATCGTACATATGGGAATGACTCTCTCTTAAAAAGGAAATAAATCGTTCGGACATGTTTTCGATCAAAAGAAATAAGCCAGCAAAGAATCACAGACAAGTCATCTCGTGTTCATAGCGAAATGTCCCCAGGACCGAAGACCGTACTAAACACAAAATGAGTCCACGATCCGTACACAGCAACAACACTGCTGTTCGATTTCAAAACATCACCATCGCCATGCTATTTGTTGTCAAAGTTACTGTCGTCGCTAGCCAAACTAACACAAAGGAAAGACAACCTCCGACTTCTCCCCTGCCAGCTGGTACCAGCAACGCATTGTGGTCTTTTTATTCTCCGTCGGATGTACAACACAAAATATCCACAGACTCGTTCACAACAGTTGGTAAGCTTCCAACGCCACGGACGCTGCTTTTCAAAAAACGTTTTCCGGAAATAACTCTGTCAAGATTATCAGAGGTCTGGAGGAGTAATAATAATAACAATTGTCAGTAAGTACTGGTGTCACATGACTGATGTGAACCAGTTGATTGGCTAATGGCGATGCGCTTAAATCTGTTAGCGCACTCTTGGAGTGCGCTAACTTTTCCACAGAGCGTATTCTTACGCCCTTTGCCAAAGCGAGACTGTACTCTCATCCTCAGAATTAATTAATGACATGTAGCTTATATTCTCCACTTTACCAAAAAATAACCATAAATTTCCTGCGGCTCAAAGCAGAAGTTTTTTTTTTCCTGACAGATCGCAGGCGCCTGTGCCACAGTTAATCCCACTGATCTAAAAATAGAAGCGGCTGCGTCTCTTCCACAATGGTCTCTTCTCGTTTTGACTTGCAAAGATTCTTCTCATATGCCGTGTTAGTGGCATGTAGCTTATTAACCACATTACCAAATGATGAGTTAGTATAAAATTCACAGCGGCAAACAGAAAACACAAGTGTTATTCCGATAACGTACCAGCTAGACCAGCATTTGAAAGTCGACTCTGTTATTAACAGCTATTGTGTTTTCAGCGTAGCAATAGGGCCCGATATTTAGACGAGACAAGTATAATGCCGACGAGTCGAAGACGAGTCGCATTATACTTGTTCGAGTCTAAATATCGGACCCTATTGCTACGATGAAAACACAATAGCGTTTATATAGCTATTCTGACATTAAACTCTGTGTTAAAATCATGTTTTTGTCAGCAACAAGTACCAGAATGGTCCATGTCGTTGATTGCAGACGACGGTTCCCTCTCCGCATGAAGCCACGGAAATAACCGAACATTGAAAAACCCACGGACATGTATTACGGAGAAAACTCGAGATAACCGGATGTTTAGCATTACGTCAATATGTTAGGAATCATATGACGTCATGGCGTATCATGCTTGCCTACGTAGATTGTATGTTCGAAAGTCTGACTTCTGTTGGGAATTCGCGTGGTGAAGACTGCGGTAAATCTGTAGATGATAAGAGAACAAGGATTGTCTCAGAAGAAACGACGAAATGTTTCAGACCGGTAACTTCATTTCAACATTACACTATACAATGGACGTTCTATGTGACAGGAGTTTGGTGATTTTGTGTTAAACATTAATTGGAGAGATCGTCTGCTAGAATCAGAGATAGGTCGCTTCAGATTGCAGCAGCTTCTGGAAATTTGCAAGGTTTGTTGCCTGTTAAAGAACTCGATTTTACACGTAATGTATGTCATGTACAGTAAGCAACAACAAAAACACACACAAAGTAAATGGCATCGTCTGTCGACTAGTCACATAAACAAACCTGGCGAGGTATGCGTGTACTTTATACACGTGGAAGAAACCGGAACCATGCGTCTTTGTTATTGCCGATATCGTTTGGATATCGGCAAAAATGGCCAACTTTCGTAGCGTTATGCTTTGATGATCGGAAAAGGGATGTGTGAGACCATCCAATCACAGCCCCCGAATTCCCCCACGTGTCCCTCAGAATAGCTATATGTAGAGGTTACATGCCGAGTCTCAGTGATTATTAAAAATAATGGTCGAAGTTAGCGGATCATGAAAAATGCGAGCTTCAGCGAGCTTTTTCATGACCGCGAACTGAGACCATTATTTTTAATAATCACTGAGACGAGGTGTGTAACCTCTTTTTTCCCCCTTTCTTCAGTTATTCAAAGAAAACAGGAGTTTTTGTGCGAAAGTTTGATCGAATCCGAATCACTCAACCAGTCAACCTGCGCAGGCGATCGATTAATGCGCGGTTGTATAGTTCCGTGCAAATCATTCCATTCTGTTAACACTTCTTGTCAGTTTCCCTGTTTTAGACTAAAATCAAGTACACAGATGTGCTTTTATTCTGCTGTGGCGGTAAAGGCAGATATTGTGTGTTCTGTTTATGTTTTAGTATCGCTTGAGATAATGTTCTTTCGTCAAATGGGACTAGCAGACGAACTTTTGCACCCGTGTTCCAACGTTAATTACTGTATGAAGTTCAGTTTTCTGGGGAAAATAGTGTATGAAACCGCTTTATGTTGTTTAAATTGAAGAGGTGTGTGCATTTGGTTGCGTGTGATCTGTTTATAAAATGAAATATTGTTGAAAACTGACCGTCGGATTGCAGTCAGTGTTGTCGAAGAAACTGCGTTAAAAGAAGGGGAACTACTCTTGTCGGCTAGAGTATGAGTTACTTGCCTTGGGAATTTGCTTGTGATGAACGGGTTGTGCACGGCAGATCTAGATTCAGAAAACAACAACACTCATGGATTTTATATGGAGATTAATGTGTTCAGGCCTGTAGTTGTTAATTTAAACGCGGTATGTTTGTATTGTTTGCTCCAGAGATGTATACTTCGTACGTATAGAGCGTTCGGAACTTTTCAGTCGCAAAAGTAGTACCAAAACAGAACAGCTTCTCAACCCATTGCACTATCGAGGATTCAGGCTGTTGCTGGCTCGTTATTTGTTTGGTTGCTGGGTCATTATCGAAAAATAACTAGCTCTACAAGTTTACAGAGGTAAAGAAGCAGAGGGGGGAATAAAGTAGACTACACTGAAATACGACTGCATCAGTTCAGTAAATGAATGGTTTCCGAATTATTATTTCAAGGCAACAACAATCGGAATCCAAAAAAGTGTAGGGTTAAGAACGTTCTTACCATGTATACAACTTATTACCAGCCTGCCTCATGCGTGCAGACGAGCAATTTTTATTTTTGAAATGAGACTGCAGTTCAGTGCTTCGATTGCCCTAGCCGCCTAGCAGACGACATAAACCCAGCAGCAAATTAACATGTTGGGCAAATGTGAACAAACAAACGATGGGGATATAATACGTGTAGAGTTCAGAGCATTCTTACCGTTCGTATATAGTACCAGACTCCCCGATGAGTGAAGATACAACACGAGAAACATACCACATTTACTTTGAAAATGTGCTAACCGTGGACTTGGAGTCAATTCAAGGGGCAACACTCTGCACAGTCAATCTGTCGAAGCTCGATGAAGGTTTCGAATCGCAAATAACTAAGAGCACAATCCTTTCTCCGAGTTTAAATGAGGTCCGTATGAAAGATCATCACTTTTTAGCTTAACGCTACTCTGGAATTTACCAACAGAAATTAAAACAAGAGTTTGCGTGTGACGAAAGCACGACACACTTAAGACAGCCCACACAAAAGTAGATCTGACACAAACCTGACGACACAGTTACGCCTATCCAAATGCGCGTAGCAAAATGTGCGTTTTGAATCTTCTTTTTTCTCTGGCGGTACTGACAATATCGTTATTGAAACAATCCCAGTGCACTAAGGGATTTATAGAGCAAATCTCGAAAATAATTATTGAACTCGATTTGCTCTATAAATCCCTTAGTGCACTGGGATGTCTCAATAACTTAAATAATAATAAATAACTTTTCTATAGCGCGAGTCCCATCAATTGGCTCCAGGCGCTTTACAAATTCATTTTAAAATAAACTAGCACAAATCAAACAAGCATTCATATAACTGAAATAAAACAAACAAGAACCAAAGCACTAAGCAAATTGGGCGTACATTGTAAACACACACACACACACACACACACACACACACACACACACACACACACACACACACACACACACACACACACACACACACAATCATACCATTGACAGAGAGACCATACAGTACATACAGGTTAGAGAGTTTCAAAGCAGAATAGAGTTTTGAAGAGTCTACAAAGGCTAAGCAAAGGCTTTACGAAACAGGTATGCTTTGAGTTGTGTTTTGAAGGAGGAAAGGCTGTTGGAATCACGGATAAAATTAGGAAGTGAGTTCCAGACGGTCGGAATCTGATGCCTAAAGGTTCTTTCACCAAAGGTTTTTTGTCCTGATTTTGGGGATGCGATGGAGTTTTTCAGAGGAGGATCTGAGAGAACGGGATTAGGCAGGTTTCACGGTAATCAGACTCTTTGATGTGTGTAAACTTTGCCTTCAAATTACTTGCTTACTGTGTTGATTTTCATCATTTTTTTCTGATTGGCATGAGTAAGTATGGTATTTGCAATACAAAAAAATAAATAAAAGCTAAAATGTTTGTGTTTGAGCAATTATTTGAGCGAGTTTTTCGAAGCGAACGTGTGAATCCTGACAGACACCATTTCCTTCTGTCACATGACCCCATCTCAAAGTGTGATTCAACAGACACGAAAATAACACACAAAACTTATGATAATGGGGTTATTAATTTAATTAATACACAAGGTTAGTCTCTGACTAGATAAAATAGGGAAAAAATATCAAATGGGAGCATAAAACCGTTTCTGGAAAAATTTTCAATCGCCACCGAAAGTGTCTGTCAGTAAAAAAAACACGTGCTTTGTTTGCAAAGCAAAGCCTGATTTTACACATCGCGTGCTTTTGTCTGTTATTCTTGCTTGTGAACATCAATTTATTAATGTTCTTCACTGGAAAGCAGGTGTATCATCAACAGTATCACAAAATCGCAAAGAATGAACATTTTTGTTGTGATCCGACCGGTGTCTGTAGACTGAATCACACGTTCGGCAAACTTTGTTTTTAACGGAAATAACCGAGCCTTTCATCGGAAACGACGTTTCAACCGCTTCAGATCGTCTGCAGGAAGAAAAATAGGAATGCGATACCCAGTGGGTAAAACATTTAATCGTTTTTAGTGCCTTTTGATCAAGTTTCGTTGCGTCTGTCAGCAACGTTCGTCAACCCAACGTTCGACACAGCAACGCACGCATACGGATTTGCAGCGTTTGCATTCGGAAAGTGAGGGATTTGTGAGTTCGTTTGCATAATTTCAATCGCTAGTAGGTTTTCCCTTCGTCTCCCATTGTTGTGTTTGCATGTTATTGGCATTTCATTGTGTAAATTGAAAGTTTGTGAGTAACAGTAGTACAATCTGTCGAACGTTGGCGACGCTGACAGACGGAAATATCGAACGTTGCCTTCAATGATTACTACCGCATCCCATTTTGGCGCAATCCCGTTTCGCCGCTATCCCATTTTTTTTATTTTTATTTTTATTTTTACATTTAGTCAAGTTTTGACTAAATGTTTTAACGTAGAGGGGGAATCGAGACGAGGGTCGTGGTGTATGTGTGTGTGTGTGTCTGTCTGTGCGTGTGTGTGTGTGTAGAGCGATTCAGACCAAACTACTGGACCGATCTTTATGAAATTTGACATGAGAGTTCCTGGGAATGATATCCCCGGATATTTTTTTTATTTTTTTCGATAAATACCTTTGATGACGTCATATCCGGCTTTTTGTAAAAGTTGAGGCGGCACTGCCACACCCTCATTTTTCAATTAAATTGATTGAAAATTTGGCCAAGCAATCTCTGAAGAAGGCCGGACTTCGGTATTGCATTTCAATTTGGTGGCTTAAAAATTAATTAATAACTTTGGTCATTGAAAACCTGAAAATTGTAAAAAAAAAAAATTTGTTTTTAAAACGATACAAATTTACGTTCATCTTATTTTTCATCATTTTCTGATTCCAAAAACATATAAATATGTTACATTCGGATTAAAAACAAGCTCTGAAAATTAAAAATATAAAAATTATTATTAAAAAAAAAAATTCCGAAATCGATTTAAAAACAATTTCATCTTATTCCTTGTGGGTTCCTGATTCCAAAAACATATAGATGTGATATGTTTGGATTAAAAACACGCTCAGAAAGTTAAAAAAAGAATAGAGATAAAGAAAAGCGTGCTATCCTTCTCAGCGCAACTACTACCCCGCTCTTCTTGTCAATTTCACTGCCTTTGCATCGAGCGGTGAACTGACGATGCTCTTGCTGTAAAAATGCAGTGAGTTCAGTTTCATTCTGTTAGTTCGACAGCTTGACTAAATGTTGTACATGAACAAAGTATGCAAACCAGATGATCCAGCGACGTCCTTCCCAATTTATGTCCAATTGACGTCTACCCACAACACGCCACTGGATGCCGCGTGGTCAGCCAACCATGTGGTGCCAGTCGTGAAAACCAGGTTCTTTGTCCCACAGTGAGACATTCAAGTTGGGGACTTTGTGACCGCTGACTTTGTCAGCATGGATGGAAAGGTGGAGAGATACAGGGCGGTGATCATCCCCAAGTCAACCCATTTCCCCGATGGGCCAGATCGAGAGGAGATCTGTGTGAAGTGTTTGCGCGCAAAAGACAATGGGAGATACTATGTCTTTCCTAATGTTGATGACATTTCATGCTTGCCAATGGTTCAGATAAAAAAAATCCCACCAACCAACCATGACCAACAGGGGGGATTACTTTTTTTGACATGTGACCAAGTCTCATTTAAGCGTTCACAGTGTTACCTGAGAATAGCACACCCCCTTGAATTGGGACCAAAGAAAAAGCGTTGTATATATGCATTTTTGAATGCTTTTCTAAAGTCATAAGTTCATTTGTGAAAAAAAAAAAATTTTAGGGATTGTTTTGCTGAATGCATGCAGTTAAGAAATTGACCCCGTTTTCAAATTTAGGGGGTAGGGTTGCCCCATAGCCCACGTATGTCTGTGTGACTGTGTCAAATATCAATCTACTTTGCGTACAAAATGTATAGATGTTTGTTTTTCGATTTTAGAATGATTTCTTAAGCTGGCTAGAACTTCTGAGGTCTACAGGAAACGATAAAGATAAAAAAATGTACAAAATATAAGTAGCGTCCTTTATCTTACCATTGTTCTGATCAATGCTGTCCCGTTATTTGCAAGTTAACCATTTTTCTTAATGTGTTCAAGGAGTATGTTAAAAATTATTATCAATGGTTGCTTTAAACAGCACCTTTGGGCAGTTATTATGCAATGAAGTTGTAAAAGCATGTTTTGGGGTTTTTAGGATATAGCGTCTTGGAACACCAATCATCTTGGAAATACGAATGTTCATATAATTTTTTTTACTGTTTTGGATAGATAAAAAGTTGAACTCTTGGTGCAAACTGTTTTTTGGCCCCTGTTTGACTATTTATTATTTTGGAATATTGTGTGTGAGGGGGAAACTGCAATCCTCAATATCATGAAACGTGCCATTAGGAGATTAGGAGCCCCAGAAACTGCAGACAGATTTCACAACATCCGGAACACTCTCCACGCCTCCGACGGGCTGTATCCAGCGATCGACACGATGAACCAACTCCGATGTGATTGCTATGCGGCGTGCAATAGTATGATACTTCGAAAATATAATCATAGGAGTCACGAATGGCCTTGGATGGCTTGCTGATCACTGGAAGTGTTCGCTAAGCACGTGTGTTTTCCAAACCCACGTGACCTCGATTAAAACACGTTATGATACGTGCCAGCGACCCTTTCCATAACACATTCTGAACTTCGACGCACTTGTAAACGCTGTTTTTGAAAGAAAAGGGCATTATATTTTGCGCGCGCTAAATGGCGTTCACATCGGAGTTGGATGTGCGTACAGCTACCGTCGGAGCAGTGGATAGTGTTCCGGATGTTGTGACATGTCTGCAGTTTTGAGGGGTACCTACTCCTCCTGTCAGCTGATAACCCTGACAAGAGTTATTTCTGGAAAACGTCTATTGGAATTTGATAACAGGCAAAACAACAACCACAACAATGATAACCACTACACAGAGCAAACCCCAGTCCATAGTTTCTCGACACATCTCTGGCTGTCTGCAAAAACGGGGATGTTGCACCACACTTTGAAGTAATCCCACACTTTGAAGTAAATTACTTCAAAGTGTGGGGATGTGCCCCACACTTTGAAGTAAACCCATTTTTTACTTCAAAGTGTGGGGGGATCTTCCCACACTTTGAAGTAAACTCAGTTTTTACTTCAAATTGTGGGGGGATCTTCCCACACTTTGAAGTAACTTACTTCAAAGCGTGGGACTTTTGCATCGCCTGTTTGAGCCTGATGATTTTGTCAAAAAAAATGGCAAAGTCTTTTGGATGAGTGAACAGAAAAAGTGAGCGAGCCAAGAAACATAGTGATGTTTGTTATCAGGCTTTAAGCAATGTCCCATTGTTGAGTGTGACGAAAACTCGTGGTGACGATTTTAAAACATGTTGGGTCACGCATGGTCCAATCTTACATGGTCCAACCTTACATGGTCCAACCTTACATGGTCCAACCTTACATGGTGCAACCTTACATGGTCCAACCTTACATGGTCCAACCTTACATGGTCCAACCTTACATGGTCCAATCTTACATGGTCCATATATATTATTGGACCATGTAAGATTGGACCATGTAAGATTGGATCATGTAAGGTTGGACCATGTAAGGTTGGACTATGTAAGATTGGACCATGTAAGATTGGACCATGTAGGGTTGGACCATGTAAGATCGGACCATGTAAGGTTGGACCATGTAAGATTGGACCATGTAAGATTGGACCATGTAAGGTCGGACCATGTAAGGTTGGACCATGTAAGATTGGACCATGTAAGATTGGACCATGCGTGACCCAACATGTTTTAAAATCGTCATCACGAGTTTTCGTCACACTCAACAATGGGACATTGCTTAAAGCCTGATAAACATCATTATGTTTCTTGGCTCGCTCACTTTTTCTGTTCACTCATCCAAAAGACTTTGCCATTTTTTTTGACAAAATCATCAGGCTCAAACAGGCGATGCAAAAGTCCCACGCTTTGAAGTAAGTTACTTCAAAGTGTGGGAAGATCCCCCCACACTTTGAAGTAAAAACTGAGTTTACTTCAAAGTGTGGGAAGATCCCCCCACACTTTGAAGTAAAAAATGGGTTTACTTCAAAGTGTGGGGCACATCCCCACACTTTGAAGTAATTTACTTCAAAGTGTGGGATTACTTCAAAGTGTGGTGCAACACGGGGACAACTAACGCTCTCCCTTTCGTCAGCGCTACTAACCTACACTTCAGAGTGGGAGATTCAAACCGTCAACACGTCCTTGTCATGCACGCTGTTTCTGCAAGCCGCTGGCAACAAAAGGTTGTCTTTGTAGTGGGGCTCGTATGTTGCAGACGCACTCATCAATCATTCACATCTTGCAACAAACATCATACTTTGTGATATTGTTCCTTATAATTATTTAAGGGATTTCAGATACAGAGCCACTTCAGAAATCGGTTTTTTTTTGTTTTTGATAGGGAATAAAAGGCTGCATTTACAGCAGACGAAATTCGTACCAAAAGCGCTCAGCAGTAAATATTCCCCACTCAACAAATGTAACATTCAATGGTTTACCATGCACCAGAAGTTGTCTGCTGATAACACATGCATGACATAAATACTCTTATGGGTATTTTTGTGTTCTGGTATTTAATTTGATCGTTTTTAGAATTTTATATATCCGCAGCATGAACATTCAACATGGCGGCCTCCACAACATTGCGTGTTTTGATTTGAGCGAAAACGTTTCTGAAGGTAAGTTTTCAAGAATACGCATCCATTCACCAATGTCACATCATTTTACTGTTCAAGTAATTCTCCCCTGGGGTCTGTTATTCATCGGGTGAAGCGCTGAAATGCAGAGACTTTGTTTAATCTTGCAATAGCTCATTAGCTGGATTGTGATGCTGATAGATCTAGATCTATCTGTTGATTACAAGTAAGGAAATCATGATCGCCACGCTGGTGATTTTAAACAGATTAAACGAACTTTGAATAAAAGGCGAGGAGAAAGAGATTGTTCATGGTATGATAAATGATTAGTCCTGCCTACGTTAAGGACTTCCATAAGTCTCTAAACGGCTGAGGTGGGGAGGGGTAGAGTCAAAAACTGAGTGAGGGTAGGCCAGATAGTAGGATGACCAGCTGGAGATAAAAACACTCCACTCCCCATGTCTGTACAGTGTTGTGATCAAACTTTCAAAGACGGTAGGTAACAGACAAAATCATACAGTGTATGCTAATCAAATGAGATAAGTGGTTTTGAAAAATGAAGAGGTACCGCTCTTTGAGTTTTACAATTTTGGTTTGTTGCTCGTTTCTCATCCTTTTGCTTATTTTAAGTTGACCGTGCATTGGTGTGAATTTTATTTTTACAGGATATATATACAAGAGTTACACCACATGCCGGTTCCTGGGAACAAGCGTTCTGCAATTATTCCGGTGCCACAGAAGGGAGCTGATTTCACTAGTACTACTGTATCAAGGTTTGTTACCCAATACATCCTGTCTAGCTTAACAGTAAGATTTTTTTTATTTGTATTAATTGGAACATGTTTGCACATCATTTGTAAGGGACCTCTGTGAATTTGATGGGTTTAACGTACCCTCACTATGGTCAACATTCTGTTAGCGACTGCCAGTGTTTGAAGCGAATAAATGTAGCGGTCAGAAAGATTCCAGAATCAGTTTGGTCACTGGAAACTGTGTTTGTTTGTTTTTTAACCTGAAACAGTAAGAATTATACGAATTCATGAAAAAAAGTTTTCTTTCATTTTGGTCTGTTGTGTGAAGACTTGCTAACCCGGCTTTGACCGACTCTCTGAGATAGTAAACGTTATTCAAACACATTCAAATAAAAATGTCACTTTTCATCTTTTGTGTGAAGGGTATCCCAGGCTGATTTCCTGCACCATGGATGTAGAGGAGGCCAGACAGTCTGCTTCTCATTCCAGCTGTGTTGCGTTTGTTTCTGCTCGTGAAGTGTATCGCCACATTGCCAAAGCCATTGGCCAAGAGAAGTCACCCTGTTTGCCCATTTTGCATAGCCTTACAGGCTGTGACACTATGTCGTTCTTCAATGGTATTGGGGAATCAGAAGGCTTGGGAAGTATGGCAAGCATTTGAAGACGTCACTCAAACTTTCTTCAGGTTGTCTGCTCCTTTTTTTTCTTTTTTTTTCTGTTCGTCATAATTGTTTTCATCATTGGTTCACCTTAGTTAATACATTGACATTTTCAACAAGTCATTTACAATAGCATGATAATACTGGGTTTCTCAGTCAAAAAGCCGAATGAAGAGCTCTCTTTCAAATATACAATTTGGGTCAACGCCTTCTCCATATTTGTATATACTTATTGACATTTTTGCAACAAGCAGAATAAAGTTAATAATTCTTATAGTTTGGTCCTGTTGCTTGTTCGGTTGAAAACCAAATAATACGTCAGTTTCTTGGATGATAGCAAACAATTGCACCAAGGAAGAGCGATTAAGGCTACTTCACTGGAAGATATTGCATAATATCTACCCCACTAATATCTTACTACACAAAATGAAAAAACGTGAAAATAATCGCTGTAGTCTGTGTGAAGATATTGATTTCATTGAACATTTTTTCTTTAAATGCCCAAGAATATCAATTTTTTGGAAGAACGTAGAAAAGCAAATTTATATAAAAACAGGTTCACAGATAAAATTTAAAGGTTGTCTGCTCCTCTTTGTAAGCTGAGTACCACTGACAGGGCAGCACAAGAGCTTTTTGGTGTACATTTGTAGGACAAAACCAGCAACGTACTGGGTGTAAACAGTGCTAGACGGTACCTCTTCAGTAAAAAGAGCTGCCAAATTGACCATAATCCCCTTACAAGTGAGGTGCTGCTGCAGGACATGAGATTGAGAAGAGCCATCTACCTGTTAAACTTCCAAACTCTGTGGGCTGGCAGTTCAAGGCTGGAAAGTGGGAGTCATTCTGGACGAGCTTTCAAGAGGTATCCAGCGTGTGCCGAGAACTCATGAGGTGTGCCTGCAAGAAGAGCTGCACAACAAAACGCTGCAAATGCTGCTAAGAAGGACTGCAGAGCACAGCTCTCTGCAAATGTGCTTGCATGCCTGTGAAAACTGTCAGCATCTAAACTGTGCAAAAATATTATTGCACCCATTTTCATACCCCAACTCAAACATTTATTCCTGTGTCATTTTATTCAAACTGTCTATGCCATTAAAGGCTCGCATCTTCGCTATCCGGCACATTTTATTTTTACATCATCATTTACGCCGTCAAAATAAGGATACCCTTGACGTGACAAAGAGATGTGACAAAAACTTCGGGTACCTTTTAAAAAGCCGACGACAATTCCTGAGGCACAACTGGGTCACTGTTGTATACGAAGAGAAAGTCAACTTGATTATCCATCCTGAACAGGTTGTTTTATTTCGCCATCTTGCATATTTCTAGTGTTGTGCCATTGTACCTACTGATGTATGTGTCGATCTCACGGATGAGATGTTTATGTGTCAAATTTGAGGGATACCCAAGTCAACTAAAATCCATGTATTTTAGCAATGACCAAGTGGGTTGCGTTGAAACTTTCAGGAATGTGTGTCTACACACGAGGCGTAGTTCAACCGTTTGAGTACACTTTCAAATCTTCACGAAATAATATTTTAAAAACTGCCACAGGTTTGTTGACTTACATCCCACATAATTTTGACTTCGCATGTACATATGACAGATGGTTGTTTCAAGTACTGCCAAAGTTTCTTTGGAGTATAGACACTTGCCGGAATGTGCTAGTTGTGTAAACACATGAGAACAAACAACGTTTTCGAAATACAGCGATTATGAATTTTAGTCGACTTTTGAGTTGATACATTACATATTTATCAGTTTTATTTTGGGGATACCCTTATTTGGGCGGCGGTCAAATAACCCATGTAAAGGCCACCTTTTATCTTAAAAGTGTTCCAGTTAGCCAAGTTGAGTGCCCTCAATAGCATACATTGAATACAACAGCACAGGAATGAATGTTTTCGTTTTGGTATGAAAATTGGTGCAATATATTTATGTTTGCACAGTTTAGGTAATCCACAAATTCTTCAACCCTGCCACCCACACCGTCCAATCATTCTCTGCACCAACAATACATGTATTGTTTTGTTTAAAAATGTTTTTGTGTTTGTTTCTATTGCAAGAGAATGTCTTGTAGCATCACAAATGCCTAAATACCCTTTTATTGGCGGCCATTTTGAAAATTGTTAAAAAACTACTGATTTCTTAATTTTTTCACGGTGGCTCTGTATCAGGTTTTGTTAAGCAAAAGCAAATGTCCATTTACACCAAATTTGCTGTTAATCACACGAAGTGAAATATGCCTAACATACCCAACCGTTTACACGGGCGGCCATTTTGAAAAATTGTTTAAAAACTACCCATTTTTTTATTTTTTGCGATGGCTCTGTATCAGGTTTTGTTAAGCACATAAAACTCTTCATATTTGCTAAATTTGGTGTTTGTTGCATGATTTGAATGATTTTGCAACATAGGAGCCCCACTATTGGTGACCAATAGAATGGGATCGTCGCCGTTAGGGTGTTCGGAGAAGAACTTTTTTTTGGGTGAGAGATTCTATACGCGCGCGCTATTTAAAGATCGAGCAGGGCCGGACTAGGCGAAGAGGAGGAGGGGGGTTGCCAGTGGTGGTCCAGGCCGGGGATGTTCCCCCTCAGGGGGCTTCGAAGCTGATGGGTAGGTCATATTCTGAGATAGGAAAATGGTCGCTCCTTGCATGAAACGGCATACAATAAACAATAATAAAAAATGTTTTAAATAAGTGAGGTACATGTTTAGGCTAGGGGGAGGGGGGGGGGTTGCGCAACCCCCATAACCCCCCCGGTAGTCCGGCCCTGTCGAGGATTGCTGTCACTGCCTTCCTTCCAACGTTAACACTGGCACGCAAGGTTATGTAAATCGCTTTATTCTTCCTTTTGAACATAACCCGTGGTGTCGTAAAACTGAAACACAATGATAAAACCAAGTAAGAAATAGCCGATATAAAATCCAGAAAAAGGTCCAATTCAAAAACATGACACATGTCATGGGAGTTTCAAGTTCATCTCATAAAAACTGACACACAATAGTAAGAAGGACTGAGCATGAAATGGCTAAAAGAATAAGCTAAGAAAGAGTCTAACTCAGAACATGGCACACATTATGCAAATTCCAAGTCTGTATCGTCAACAAATGCAACATCAAGCCCGAGTACAAATCGCTGATGTCAGTATAAGGGAACTATCCCTTCTATATGTCACGGTAATTTAAAGTCATGAGGATGATCTCCATTGCCTCTCTCAAAAGGTATCGCTATCTGTAATTTTCGTTGCTCATACTTGCACTAAAAACAGACCAAACGAACTATGCCTCTGAGTTATGTGTCAGATAGAGTCCAGCCAAAAAGACCTGGCACATATATCACGTGAAGCCCATGCCATGAACGAGCTCGTAAAAATATTACGAAAATATCATGCAACTTAGTTCGCGTGTCCTGCAGGCGTTACAACCACAATTGAGAGAGCAGTAAAAATATTCTACAAGACTACATACTTCGTTGGCCTTAAAAATTATATGAGGAAAGTAGCAAAACATTCTACAAAGATCACATATCTCGTTGGCCCTTTTAGTTATCTGAGGAAAGCAGCGAGGGTCGGTCTGTCTTGTTTGACGGCACCGGTTGAACTGAACTAGCAAAACGTGCTAAAAGCTAGCTTGCATTCGGAAGTGCGCGCATCAATACATATATCACAAGTAACCCCAAAAAAGATGTTTTCTGCATCCACATGGTATATGCGACAAAGTTAAGACATGATCAAGTCATCGACCTAAAAACACACTTCCAAGCCTTGCAAGTCTTCAAGTAAAATCAATGAAAGCTGACGAACTATATTTGTGTGCGGCGGACTACCAAAAGCGTCAGGTGAGTTTTTAGTGACGCGGCACAGGCGCCCGATTTACGAACTGCGGCAGCAACAATTGCATTAGATCGTTCAACATGTTCATTAGTTCAAATAACAGGTTGGAAATTGTGATGGTTTTAGAAGAACCGAGGCACCTGGATGACCTATACTTTTACGTCCGAGTGTTAGACATCGCCTTGGAGATGGGAAACATTTCAGCGAACATGGGTGAGTGTTTAGATTGTCCGTGGGCTGCCCAGAGGCATTGGCTTAGTGTGTGTGTGTGGGAGGGCAATGTCAGTGTGTGTTTGTGTTTGTGTTTGTGTTTGTGTGTGTGTGTGTGTGTGTGTGTTTGTGTGTGTGTGTGTGTGTGTGTGTTATCCGAATATTTCCCTATTGTTAGCCAGTAACTTTGTTTTCTTCTTGTAATGTGCGAACATGTGTGAGTGTTTAGACTTTCCGTGGGCTGCCCAGATGCATTGGCTAAGTGTGTGTGGGCGTGTGTGTGTGGGATGGCAATGTGTGTGTTTGTGTTTATGTATATATATGTGTGTGTGTGTATGTATGTGTGTGTGTGTGTGTGTGTGTGTGTGTGTGTGTGTGTGTGTGTGTGTGTGTGTGTGTGTGTGTGTGTGTGTTTCATCCGAATATTTCCCTTTTGTTAGCCAGTAACTTTGTTTTCTTCATGTAATATCGCTCCTAAGGTGCTTCATTTAGTCGACTACGTCAAATTAGAAGCAGACTTGACAGACACGTGCATAGTATGGATATGGTTATTTAAGATCATACAATTCCTTCTGATATAGAATTTAGAATGTTTTAAGACGGGTTTTGGAAACTCGAGCCATTCAAGTTAGGTACCGTTCTTTTGGCGACTCAGTAACGGCGCGCCTTCTAGTGTTTTTTCGAGCTTCGGCCGGCTCCTACCCAGAGTGGAAGTGCTATGGTTCCAATGGGAAGACTGGGATCCCACAGCCGAGTGTCATTCATTTCACGAATGCGATTGTGTCTACTCAGGTGTCTGGTAAAAAAACAACAAGTCGCGTAAGGCGAAAATACAATATTTAGTCAAGTAGCTGCCATTTTTCAGCAAGACCGTATACTCGTAGCACCGTCAGTCCACCGCTCATGGCAAAGGCAGTGAAATTGACAAGAAGATCGGGGTAGTAGTTGCGCTAAGAAGGATAGCACGCTTTTCTGTCCCTCTCTTTGTTTTAACTTTCTGAGCGTGTTTTTAATCCAAACATATCATATCTATATGTTTTTGGAATCAGGAACCGACAAGGAATAAGATGAAAGTGTTTTTAAATTGATTTGGACAATTTAATTTTGATAATAATTTTTATATATTTAATTTTCAGAGCTTGTTTTTAATCCGAATATAACATATTTATATGTTTTTGGAATGAGCAAATGATGGAGAATAAGATAAACGTAAATTTGGATCGTTTTATACATTTTTATTTTTTTTTAAATTTTCCGATTTTTAATGACCAAAGTCATTAATTAATTTTTAAGCCACCACGCTGAAATGCAATACCACAGTCCGGGCTTCGTCGAAGATTACTTGACCAAAATTTGAACCAATTTGGTTGAAAAATGAGGGCGTGACAGTGCCGCCTCAACTTTCACGAAAAGCCGGATATGACGTCATCAAAGACATTTATCCAAAAAATGAAAAAAACGTTCGGGGATTTCATACCCAGGAACTCTCATGTCAAATTTCATAAAGATCGGTCCAGTAGTTTAGTCTGAATCGCTCTACACACACACACACACGCACGCACGCACACACGCACGCACACACGCACATACACCGCGACCCTCGTTTCGATTCCCCCTCGATGTTAAAATATTTAGTCAAAACTTGACTAAATATAAAAATGGTCTCGGCTTTTGTGACCCTTCATGGGACAAGGAACAAACGTCGGGACAAGCAAGAGAAAGAGAGGGAAACAAAGAAGGAAAACAAAAGAAAAAAGTCGCGTAAGGCGAAAATACAATATGTAGTCAAGTAGCTGTCGAACTCACAGAATGAAACTGAACGCAATGCCATTTTACTCGTAGCATCGTCAGGCCACCGCTCATGGCAAAGGCAGTGAAATTGACAAGAAGAGCGGGGTAGTAGTTGCGCTAAGAAGGATAGCACGCTTTTCTGTACCTCTCTTTGTTTTAACTTTCTGAGCGTGTTTTTAATCCAAACATATCATATCTATATGTTTTTGGAATCAGGAACCGACAAGGAATAAGATGAAAGTGTTTTTAAATTGATTTGGACAATTTAATTTTGATAATAATTTTTATATATTTAATTTTCAGAGCTTGTTTTTAATCCGAATATAACATATTTATATGTTTTTGGAATCAGCAAATGATGGAGAATAAGATAAACGTAAATTTGGATCGTTTTATAATTTTTTTTTTTAAATGAGGGCGTGACAGTGCCGCCTCAACTTTCACGAAAAGCCGGATATGACGTCATCAAAGACATTTATCAAAAAAATGAAAAAAACGTTCGGGGATTTCATACCCAGGAACTCTCATGTCAAATTTCATAAAGATCGGTCCAGTAGTTTAGTCTGAATCGCTCTACACACACACACACACGCACGCACGCACACACGCACGCACACACGCACATACACCACGACCCTCGTTTCGATTCCCCCTCGATGTTAAAATATTTAGTCAAAACTTGACTAAATGTAAAAAAAGAAAAAGAAGAAGAACAAAAAGCGAAGAACAAAGAAAAAGAAAAAGAGAGAGAGTGCAGTGTCATCTTCCGAGGGTAGCCTACGGCAGCGACCCGACATCCCCCCCCTGGAGCGTCTGTAAAATCGACAAGTCTGGCAGCGGAATGAAATTCAGAGGTGGTTGGAGCAGTGAGTGCAGGGACGGGGCGGTGTAAGAGCACAACGAAACAAGGAACAGGTGTAAGGACGAAAAAAAAAAAAAAAAAAAAAAAGAGGAAAAAATGAAAAGAAAAAAAAAGTAGAAAGATGAGAAAGAGAAAAGAGAAAGAAAAGAGAGAAAAAACCAGAAAAACAACAACGGCGCGCCTTCTTTGTTTGGTGGACGTAAGGTTCTAGAGAGAGGGGGTTGGGGTGGTGTCTTTTTGAAGCGAGTGTCTACTTTGGTGCAGCAGAATAAATTTTTCTCCCACTGGAATATTGTACACGAGATTAAATAAGTGTTTATCGTAACTGATCTTACCCAGCGATTTCTACCCGACTGTCGTACATGCAATGCCTATCTCCCCTGATGTGCATGCGTTTTGACTTGCATTGACTGTGATTCTAGGGTTCATTCAAACACCGGGATACAGCTCGGGGAAACACTACCCTCCTGGCATGGACAGCTGGAAGAAGATTTCAGTCCCTTTGTACCACGTGACCCTCGTCAGCTTTGTGCGCATGCGCACACGCTTGGCATATTCAAACTGTAATGATCCACAGAACGACTTTTTGGAGCTGTACAAGGGAGGCAACTCGACAGAGAACTTAGTTTGGAAAGCGTGCAGCAGTAAGCTCCCTTCACCTGAGGTGCACAACGCTGGGGTGGTGTACGTGAGATTTGTCAGTGACCCGAGTGCGAGATTTTTCAGTGACACAATTGCCGAAAGCTTCAAACTTCTCTTCTCCTTTCACAAGGTTAATGTTTCTTGTATTTCAGGTAATTCATTTAAAGGTAAGGTTTTCAAAAATAGAAGAAAAACACACACGTTGGTAGAGCAGTCATGTGTGATCGTTGTCACAAGCAGCTGTAATTATTTCGTATTATATGCAATCATTGCAAGCGCCTGTTCTTTGTGCTGTCGTTTACCTGCCAGGTGAAACAGCTAGCACTCGTAGTTTTCGTGCGGCACGGTTTTCTCTAAATTCTAGTGTAACGGGTGTATCTCAGGTGTGCTGTAGTGAGCAGTAAATTCAGTTGTGTGTCAGTTTTATTCATTCTTGCCGTAGCCGTTTACAGGGCTAGAAGTCTGCGTTCCAGACTGGAATCCGTTCTTCATTTGAACGTTACTTTTGCTTCCATAGAGCAAAAGGGAGCTGTCTTCATTTGACAGGGGAATTTCGCGTATGCTTTCATGCAACCAGGATGTGGTGCGTAATTCTTTTCTATTGTTTTCGGTGTAGTTTAGGCTGTTTGCGTGTTACATGTTTGTTGTTTCGTGTCTGTGCGTTTCTTATATGTTCAGGCTAGTCGGTCAGGTATTTCGTTTAAAGAAGGTTAGTTTCTTAGTATTGTTAGTTATGTTAGTTATCAATTTTTGAATATGGTCTGTGCATTATGATAACTTGTGTATGTAAAAAGACGGAAAGCTATTTTCGTGTTACATGTTTGCATAACTTCTGCCAATTATTAAACATGTAATGAATTGGTAGAACGTTCATAACATATGAAGTATTTGTGCGAGTGTGTGAGAGCTAGAGTCATAGAGGCTTTGTCCATTCTTTCCTGCATTGGGTTTGATATATGGGAACGGATAAGCGATGTGAGTTAACCATGGACTAAGAGCAATGCTAACCATTTCAGGTTGCGGTTTTCTTGCCGATGAGTGATGGAGATGATCCGCCAGCCCAGTCAAGCTAAGCCATTCTACTGTTGAGGGCTGCTATGGACTCGCTTCGCATGGAACTCGTTCTACAGCTGAGGGCTGCTATGGACTCACTTCGCCAGGAACTCATTCTGCGCTCGTGACGTCATTCGTCTTCGGGGCATCTAAACCCAGGATCTCGCTTCACTTCAAGTCACTGTCAGACCTGCTGGACGGTAACTCTTCCGCTAAATCCGTCCCCTAAAAATAACTCATGCAGGAAGTGTAATTTCAGTGTATGATGGAGTGATAGCAAGAGGGTGTGTTTGCGAGGTAGAGATTTGATGTGAGTGAATGAGAGTAATTAGAGTGTAAACGTTAATTATCTTTGGCAAGGGATTGGGGTTATTTGATGTGTAAATGTGAGTTTTGAGTGCTTTGTTTTGTTCAAGAAATGTATAAACTTCATTTATTGTGATTTGTACCTTTTTACAGTTTGAGAGAGAGAGAAAATTCTGTGAGTTTGTGGATGACAGACTGCGCATATGTGTGTGCGCATATGTGTGTGTGACAAATGGGGGCTCGTCCGGGATTTATGATTGGGATAGCTAGCTAGAAGTAGTGGGTCTATCCTAACTTTTCATCGTCACCTCAGATTTTTCTGTTTGCTTTCTGTTTTTCTGATATTGTTTTGTCTTGTTTTGTCATGTCTTTGTGATACCTGTTTATTGAATATCATTCGTGTGATAGCACTAGAGTTCATTACTTTTGTCACTACCGTCGTAACAGTGACAGAAGTCGGTGTTTTCCGCGCATAGTACTGCTATTCATTTTGCGAAAGAAAGCGTTCATTTGCAAAGCTTGTTTTTCCTTGTTCGGTATTTATTGGTGTCTAGCTCATTTCATTCAGAAGTACCATAAATACTTTTTCCTTTTTATTTCACTGTTTACTGAAGATAAAGATAAATATGTCCGCAAGGAAAACTCGAAACGCGGCCCTGTCTAGTTTTTCTACGCCTGACCCGACTTTGTCTCTTTCCGGCCATGAGTTATCTACTCCGCCTACTCATAGCGAAGTATTTTCTGAATCAGCTGGAAACTCGGTTAGTCTTAGTGCCGACCATGAGCAGATTGCCGCTAGGGGCAAAGCGTTGGGTGTCCGTTCCGGTAGTGCACTTGCCAGATTTGTGCAAGAAGAATTGGACCGTCTGCGCCATCAACAGCAGCAACAACAACGAGTAGGATTGGAGGCTCAGCTGCTAAAAGCTCAACTGGAAGAGGCAAGAAGGAAACAGGAGAGAGAAGAAAGAAGGCAGGAGAGAGAAGAAGAAGAGGCAAGAAGAAGACAGGAAAGAGAAGAAGAAGAGGCAAGAAGGAAACAGGAGAGAGAAGAGGAAGAGGCAAGAAGGAAACAGGAGAGAGAAGAGGAAGAGGCTCGACTGAGACAAGAAGAGACAAGAAGAAAACAGGAGAGAGAAGAGGAAGAGGCTCGACTGAGACAAGAAGAGACAAGAAGAAGACAGGAGAGAGATGAGGAAGAATATACCCGACGTCAACGTTTGGCTGAGTTGGAGGAGGAGAGGATTCGGACACAGATAGCAAGGGCCCAGCGTGAAGAAACTGCTCATGTTCCCCATATCCGTCCAATAGAACCTGTCCGTCTAAAGATCGATCCTTTTGATACCACCAAAGAAGATTTGGATACTTTTTTAGGGCGATTTGAGAGAGCGGCATCCCTGAGTGGGTGGAACAGGGAACGAGACTGGGGAGCTAGGCTGGGGACACTTCTTAAAGGTTTTTCCTCAGAGGTTTACCTAGAATTGCCTGATGAGGACGCGCTAAAGTACGACAAAGTGGTGGAGACGCTACGTGGGGCTTTTCGTTGGACTGCTGACTCTTACCGCTCCAAGTTTCGTCAGGCAGTGAAAAAGGATGAAGAAACATTTCAGCAGCATGCTACTCGGCTCCGGATTTGGTTTGAGCGATGGAGAAAGGCAGCCAAGAAGGAGGAGACATACGAAGGAGTTCGAGATCTCATACTGATGGAGCACCTTCTCGACAGAGTATCTGGAGAACTTGCCGACTTCATCAGACAGAATGACCCCAGTACTCTTTCTGAAGCTGCTGAACTAGCTGAGAGATTTGCATCGTCGAAACGGGCCAGGAAAAATCCAGTTACTGTCTTTGGTAAAGCATTGGGTCACCAGAAAGGACCAAGTAGCCCGAAGAAGGATGCAACTCCAGCAAAGCTTGCTGGCTCTAAGCCATCTGGATTCAAGGGAAAATGTTTCAACTGCGGTCAGGAAGGTCACTCTAGAAGAAACTGTCCTCGTCTAACTTCGGTGAAAACCGTTGTCACTCTGGGAACGGTCACCTCAGGAACTGAACTGCCTGCTCTCTGTGATCCTTGCAGCCAACTGACCTACTCTCCTAGATGTACTGTGAACGTCAATGGTTCTTCAGTATCTGCCCTGAGGGACACTGGAGCTGACGGGCTAGTGGTGGATTCGTCTCTTGTGCGAGATAACAAGCGCAGCGTTGGACGACAAACCATCCGACTTGCAGCCGGCAACGTCGAACGAGAGTGCCCAACTGTTGTGATTGACTTTGAATCGCCTTTCTTTTCAGGAAAGGCAATTGCTATTGTGGTGGAGGATCTTGCTCATCCTGTATTGATTGGAAATGCCATCCCGTTGCCTGATGGACAAACTCTTGAAGTTCCGGTGTACAGGGGAAAGGCATATCCTGTGAAGACATGTGTTGTCACCAGAGCACAGCATGCTCGAGAACAACAAGGACCCAAAACTCTTAAAATGAAGGACTCCGGACTGGGAGGTGTCACCCGAGATGAACTCATTCAGCTACAAGAGAACGACTCTACATTGGTACGCATTCGAAAGCTAGCGGCGGTTAGTAATCCTGCTCCCTCCGGGAAACATGGCCAAGTGAAGTTTTCCTGGAAGAAAGGAGTTCTGCAAAGGGAGTTCTCATCAGGTGAAGATGTGTACCATCAGATAGTTGTACCAGAAGCCTTGAGACCTGGAATCCTTAAGCTGTCGCATGATGTACCAATGGCTGGCCATCTTGGTTCGAGGAGGACTCGAGATCGAGTGTGGAACTCTTTCTACTGGCCGGGAATGGGCGGTGACATCCGTCGATATGTACAATCCTGCGATGCTTGCCAGCGAGCTCTACCCAAGGGGAAAATTCCAAAAGCACCACTTGGAAAGATGCCTCTGCTGGATGAACCTTTCCGGAGAATCGCTGTTGACATTGTGGGGCCTTTGACCATCTCCGAAAGAAAGAACCGCTACATTCTGGTTGCTGTAGACTATGCCACCCGGTACCCAGAAGCGACCCCTTTACCCAGCATCGAAGCAGAGCGTGTGGCTGAAGCACTCTGGCAGATGTATACTCGGGTTGGAGTTCCCAAAGAAGTACTGACCGACAGGGGTTCTCAGTTTGTCAGCAATCTCATGAAGCAAGTGAATCAGTTTCTTGCCCTGAAAGGACTCACCACGACACCATATCATGCTCAATGTAATGGTCTTGTAGAAAGATTCAATGGGACACTGAAGACAATGCTGAAGAAGCTCTGCATGGAGAAACCCAAAGATTGGGATCGTTTTGTTCCTGCCCTCCTTTTCGCCTACCGAGAGGTACCACAGGAAAGTTTAGGGTTTTCCCCTTTTGAACTTTTGTACGGGAGAACTGTGAGAGGACCTCTTTCCCTTCTCAAGGAGATATGGACCAAAGACACCCCTGCAGAAGTTAGGACTACTGCTGAGTATGTCGTGGATCTGCGTCAGCGTTTGGAAGACACTTTGAAAATCGCACAGCAGAACCTGGACAACTCCTCCCGGCGCTACGCCAGAGCTTTCGATCGTCGTGCAGTGAAACGAAACTTCAAGATTGGAAGTAGAGTTCTGCTTCTCCTACCCCTGAAGAAGAACAAGTTAGAAATGGCTTGGGAAGGACCCTACGAGGTTGTAGGAAAAGTTGGAGAATGCGACTATCGTCTGCGTGTAGGCACCAAAGAAAAGTTGTACCACGCCAATCTGATCAAGGAATATGTTGAGAGGGGGTCCAGACCTACCCCATCAAGAGCGGATCAAGATGTCGTCACTACATGTGCCGTGGTGATCGATGAATCAGGAGCCACCTCAGAGGAAGACGTGACGTACCCACGAGACATCCCTCTACCTGCACTTCAGTCCAAAGAAGGTCTGAGTGATGTTCAGTGCAACCCGGCTTTGACTGACAGTCAGCGTGACGATGTGAATCGTTTCAAGGGTCGTTTCGTCAAAGCGCTCACGGATTTGCCTGGTTCTACCAAGCTTGAGGAATTTTCTGTCAGCCTACTGACTTCAAAGCCTGTTTTTGTCCGTCCTCGACCTGTGCCATACTCCCAAACTGAAACTGTGAAGAAGGAAGTGGAGGCCATGCTGAAAATGGGTGTCATAGAACCTGCGTCCTCACCTTACAATGCTCCAGTGGTCCTCGTGAAGAAAAGGGACGGGACGATTCGGTTCTGTATCGATTATCGTCAGCTAAACAGGGTCACTGAGTTTGATGGAGAACCACTCCCTGACATCGATCAACTCTTCAGCTGTCTTGGGCGTGCCAAGTACTTCACCAAGATAGATTTGTCGAAGGGGTATTGGCAGATACCAGTCCTTGCTGAAGACAGACCGAAGCTTGCGTTCATCGTTCCTCAGGGACAATTCCAATGGACCATGATGCCGTTTGGTCTTCAGAATGCTGTCGCAGTTTTCAGCCGCATGATGAGGAAGCTTCTCAACCCTCTGCGAAGAAGTGATGTCCACAACTTCATGGACGACATCCTCATCGGCACTGAAGACTGGGGGACTCATCTTGAGGCCCTGGAGGCCGTTTTTCGTCGTCTGGAAGAAGAAGGTCTCACGGCTCGACCTACGAAATGCTTCGTAGGATTCCCTGAACTGGACTACCTGGGTCATCGAGTTGGCCATGGCCTGATGTGGCCAGAGGCAGCCAAGCTCGAGAAGATTCAAGCTTCAAGACGTCCTGAAACCAAGAAAGAAGTCCGCGCTTTTCTTGGCCTGGTTGGTTTCTATCGACGCTATGTAGCCAACTTTGCTGCCATTGCTCTGGCCCTTACCAACTTGACACGGAAGAACTGCTCAAACAAGGTTCAGTGGACCGAGGTTTGCGAGGAATCTTTCAACACTCTCAGGGAGATTCTCAGCAAACCACCTGTTATCTGCTTGCCTGACTTGTCCCAGCCATTTGTACTGCAGACCGATGCCTCTGACGTTGGTCTCGGAGCTGTTCTGCTGCAAGAGAGGGATGGGGAGTTGAAACCTGTGTCATTTGCAAGCCGCAAGCTGAACTCTGCAGAGAAAAACTACGCCACTGTTGAAAAGGAGTGTTTGGCCGTGGTGTGGGCTGTCAAAAAGTTTGAGGTGTACCTGTATGGCCAAGAGTTTGAACTTCAGACTGATCATCAGTCTTTGCAACACTTGCAGAGAGCAAAAACCTCAAACGGTCGTCTGATGCGATGGGCATTGTTGCTTCAGCCATTCTCCTTCCGGATTCGTGCAATCCGAGGACGTGAAAACGTGGGAGCTGATTATTACAGCCGCGTTGTGTGAAGTTTTGTAACTTAACGGTTAGTTCAGTCTAACAAGGGGGGTGTGTCACAAGCAGCTGTAATTATTTCGTATTATATGCAATCATTGCAAGCGCCTGTTCTTTGTGCTGTCGTTTACCTGCCAGGTGAAACAGCTAGCACTCGTAGTTTTCGTGCGGCACGGTTTTCTCTAAATTCTAGTGTAACGGGTGTATCTCAGGTGTGCTGTAGTGAGCAGTAAATTCAGTTGTGTGTCAGTTTTATTCATTCTTGCCGTAGCCGTTTACAGGGCTAGAAGTCTGCGTTCCAGACTGGAATCCGTTCTTCATTTGAACGTTACTTTTGCTTCCATAGAGCAAAAGGGAGCTGTCTTCATTTGACAGGGGAATTTCGCGTATGCTTTCATGCAACCAGGATGTGGTGCGTAATTCTTTTCTATTGTTTTCGGTGTAGTTTAGGCTGTTTGCGTGTTACATGTTTGTTGTTTCGTGTCTGTGCGTTTCTTATATGTTCAGGCTAGTCGGTCAGGTATTTCGTTTAAAGAAGGTTAGTTTCTTAGTATTGTTAGTTATGTTAGTTATCAATTTTTGAATATGGTCTGTGCATTATGATAACTTGTGTATGTAAAAAGACGGAAAGCTATTTTCGTGTTACATGTTTGCATAACTTCTGCCAATTATTAAACATGTAATGAATTGGTAGAACGTTCATAACATATGAAGTATTTGTGCGAGTGTGTGAGAGCTAGAGTCATAGAGGCTTTGTCCATTCTTTCCTGCATTGGGTTTGATATATGGGAACGGATAAGCGATGTGAGTTAACCATGGACTAAGAGCAATGCTAACCATTTCAGGTTGCGGTTTTCTTGCCGAGGAGTGATGGAGATGATCCGCCAGCCCAGTCAAGCTAAGCCATTCTACTGTTGAGGGCTGCTATGGACTCGCTTCGCATGGAACTCGTTCTACAGCTGAGGGCTGCTATGGACTCACTTCGCCAGGAACTCATTCTGCGCTCGTGACGTCATTCGTCTTCGGGGCATCTAAACCCAGGATCTCGCTTCACTTCAAGTCACTGTCAGACCTGCTGGACGGTAACTCTTCCGCTAAATCCGTCCCCTAAAAATAACTCATGCAGGAAGTGTAATTTCAGTGTATGATGGAGTGATAGCAAGAGGGTGTGTTTGCGAGGTAGAGATTTGATGTGAGTGAATGAGAGTAATTAGAGTGTAAACGTTAATTATCTTTGGCAAGGGATTGGGGTTATTTGATGTGTAAATGTGAGTTTTGAGTGCTTTGTTTTGTTCAAGAAATGTATAAACTTCATTTATTGTGATTTGTACCTTTTTACAGTTTGAGAGAGAGAGAAAATTCTGTGAGTTTGTGGATGACAGACTGCGCATATGTGTGTGCGCATATGTGCATATATCAAGTTTGACTCCAGGCAGGGTAGAGCAGTCATGTGTGATCGTCGTATCAAGTTTGACTCCAGGCAGGGTAGAGCAGTCATGTTTGATCGTCGTATCAAGTTTGACTCCAGGCAGGGTGGAGCAGTCATGTTTGATCGTCGTATCAAGTTTGACTCCAGGCAGGGTCGATACGGATTGATTGTATATGATGTCTTAGAGACGTATCCATGCCCTACCCCGGTGTTGACACCGTGACACGTAAAGGACCTCAGTCATTCTGCCAGAAGTGCAGATCAAACTCACTGATAACACGTAAATACACACACAACTTGGTAGCGGCCCAAACTCTTGTGATTGTAGCTTTCTGCTGGAAGGAAAATAATTTATTTTCAACTGAGGATTTGAGTCAGAAGAAGACATAGAATGATATAATTCTTTGCAATTAGATAAGCTGAGGTCTTTCTTTTCTGCTAAGCTTACTTATTTCTTCTTTTTTGTTTGTTTGTTTCTTTCATTTCTTTTAACTGTATGAGGATAAATATCAATGATTTAAACGCGTCGATGAATTGGTTGAATATATCTTTGAATGAAATAGAAGACGGGCGAAGTGGCGCGGTGGTAAGACGTCGGCCTCATAATCGGGAGGTCGTGAGTTCGAATCCCGGTCGCTGCCCCCTGGTGGGTTAAGAGTGGAGATTTTCCCGATCTCCCAGTGCAGACCTGCTAGTGACTTAACCCCCCTTCGTGTGTACACGCAAGCACAAGACTTAGAGAAGACTTAGAGGGCTGTCACACATGCGACTGAGTCGCGCGATTTACCCTGTCACACAGCCGACTCAGTCGTAGAAAACAGGTACGACAAGTCTGCGACTCAGTCTCATGCGATTCCCTGGTAGCTTTGAGGTTTAGAACATGTTCTATTCCTGCGATCCAGTCGTCGGTCAATCGCAGGGGAAGAGCCAACAGAGCCAATCAGAACGCGTTGCTGCGGCCTTGACGCCGTGATGTAAAATAATGGCGGACAGTGGCGTACAGCGTCTCTTCGTCGATTCAAAACTTTTTGGAAGAACAGTTTTTTACTCAGATATAAAGGAGACGTTTTAGGCGTGTACAGCGGTCGGAAAACATTAATTGCAGCTGTCTGGGAACTTTATTTCTTGCAAAGGCGTAATGCTGAAAGGAATTTTTCAGAAAGGTAGAGCGACGTTCGAACGTTTAGCGTCTGCTCTCGCAAAGCGCGTTTGCCGTGTTCACTATGACACGTCACTTCCGCCCCGCTCGCGTGGAGTTATCGTTCGCCAGTCGTTCGTCTATCGTTCATCGTGTGACGGGTCAATGGCCTACGATGTGATGTGCGATCGGCCAAAGACTGAATCGCAAGACTGAATCGCAACGACTGAGTCGCCTGTATGACCGAGGCTTAAGTGCCCAAGGAAAAGATCCTGTAATCCATGTCAAAGTTCGGTGGGTTATGGAAACACGAAAATACCCAGCATGCCTACCCAACGAAAGCGGAGTGAAGCTGACTATGCTCTCAGAGTATAGTGTGGGGAACCAAAATGGGCAAACGAGCTCACACGTCACCAGCATTTCTGGAACGCTGAAGAAGAAGAATGACATAGTCCGCAGTGGATTAGTTGTCGTGCTTTCTAAATGGCTTTAAAGAAACAGCACCAACTCTCAACATTCACACCAGACACAATATAGAGTGTAAGTACGGCCACTAGGCTTGAGTAGAAGAGTTTCTGAAATAACTCTGTCTGAGTTCCGTTTGCTGTGGAAGAGTGATGCCCATTCGAAACAGTGAGACAAACAATCGCCGCTGATTTGTGGACCCTCCCAATCATGGCTTCACAGTGAACATAGAGCTTAAGAAACAAGTTGGAAACGCGTTACGCCCATATAAGTACCCAGACATTTGTTAC
Source organism: Littorina saxatilis (assembly GCF_037325665.1). Taxonomy (NCBI): domain Eukaryota; kingdom Metazoa; phylum Mollusca; class Gastropoda; order Littorinimorpha; family Littorinidae; genus Littorina; species Littorina saxatilis. Next base: position 45,267,762 of record NC_090253.1, on the reverse strand, counting down.
GCCCGATTGTGTACCCAGAAGATTGACGTGGCGTGTGGGTGTGCTGCCTTAAATAACATTATCCCAGGCAAATCGTTTAAGTGAATATTAACAGCTATTGTGTTTTAAGCGTAGCAATAGGGTCCGATATTTAGACGAAACAAGTATACTGCCGACGAGTCGAAGACAAGTCGTATGATTGTTGTTCGAGCCTAAATATCGGACCCTATTGCTACGCTGAAAAACATAATAGCGGTTATATTTGCTATTTCTCCTATGCATTTAAATCGCTTACTTTCCTTTGTTTCTCAGAAACATCTCACCATACAGAATTCTTTTCTTCTGTATCAGATATCCCGTCAGCCATCTCGCGGCAATGGCGGCCTATGGAACTGCTCGGTGGCTGAATGGCCGGCCTTTGCTGATCACTTCCGGTGTAACGTGGATAGGGAGTGTGAGGGAGGGGAGGACGAGGCGGACTGTTTCTACACTGATCACTGCGGTCAAGGTTATCTGACACTGGACGACAGGTGCGTTCGAGTGTGTGTGTGTGTGTGTGTGTGTGTGTGTGTGCGTGTGTGTGTGTGCGTGTGTGGATGTGTGTGTGTGTGTGTGTGTGTGTGCGTGTGGGTGGGTGGGTGTGAGTTTGTGCGTGTGTGTGGGTGTGGGTGGGTGGGTGTGAGTTTGTGTGTGTGTGTGTGTGTGTGTGTGTGTGTGCGTGGGTGGGTGTGAGTTTGTGCGTGTGTGTGGGTGTGGGTGGGTGTGTGTGTGTGTGTGTGTGTGTGTGTGTGTGTGTGTGAGAGAGGGGAAATAGGCTATGTGCGTTTATGTTTGTGTTTGTTGAAAGGGGGGTGGGCCGGAGAAAGAGAGAGACAGATGAGGTGTGTATGCGTATGTGTGAGTGTGTGTTTGTGTATGGGTGTGTGTGTGTGTGTGTGTGTGTGCGTGTGTGTGTGTGGGTGTGTGTGTGTGTGTGTGTGTGTACCCATGTTTCCACAGGTTTGGTTGCCTAAATCACCATAAGGCAACTATCCACACGTGGATGGCAACCTAAACTCTGGATGGCAACCTAATTGTGTGGATGCTCGCTTCATTTAACACCGTTAAATTGACTTTTTTGACGGAAAGAATGTCATAACAATGTTCAAAATGACATTCTTTCCGTCCTCTATAGGCGACGAAATAGGTCAAATTTTGTGCATTTTTTAGTGCAAAATTCTTCGATGCCGGAGCGAGTACTGCACCCAGTGCTGTTGTAGTGCAAGTGCACTAGAAAGGCACTACACCCAGTGCCGCCTCTTAGGTAACCATCCACACTTTAGGTGTGTGTGTGTGTGTGTGTGTGTGTGTGTGAATTAGAGAGAGAGAGAGAGAGAGAGAGAGAGAGAGAGAGAGAGAGAGAGAGAGAGAGAGAGAGAGAGAGAGAGAGAGAGAGAGATAGAGAGAGAGAGCAAGAGAGAGAGATAGAGAGAGAGCGAGAGAGAGAAAGAGAGGGGGTATCATTATAAGCCTATATCATTTGTAACGGATGAATTGGCCTATACAATATTATTTATGAGTTCTGAGTTCTCTCACACACAGACAGACAGACACACAGACACACAGACAAACAGTAACACAGTCACACAAACACACACACACACACACACACACACACACACACACACACACACACACACACACACACACACATACACACACACACACCCATCCAACTACCCATGACCACCAACTATGTTGTTCTAGGTGCTACATCTACGTTCACGCCGAAGAAAGCTTGCGGTCATGGAGGGATTCGAACCGTGTGTGCAAGCGACTTGGCGGTTACCTGGCCTCGCTCAACACCCGGGGGGAGTGGGAGGCAGTGGAGTCGTTTTTGCGCCAGAGACGATTACGTACTTCTGTATTCATAGGGCTACACGATACGCCCTCTGTCTTACCCTACATGTGAGGTGTTTGTTCAAGTTTGCCGGTTCCGTCATGATAAGGCTACGCAACACTATACCTATGTCTTAAGCTACGGTCACACGGCAGCGATTCAATCGTAGGATGTGTTTATTACGAGACAATCGCCGATCGCCTGTCACACGGCAAATGCACTGCGCGAGAGCAGAGGTTTTTTGGAGAAGCGGGTTCTGCTAGTGTTCAAACATTGCTCTCACTCTTAACCTTTCAAAACAAAACAAAACAAAAAGCTTTGAGCATTAGGCCTTAATGGGAAAGTAATTACGCAGACAGTTGCACCCGATTGTTCCGGACCGTAGTACACGCCAAATATGTTTCATTTGTATTTGAGTAGGAAGCTGTTCTTCTAAAAATAGTTTTGAATCCATGAAGAAACGCTGTTCGCTGCTGTCCGCCATTTTGTTGAAGTCACGACGTGACAGTCGCAACGGCGCGTTCTGATTGGTCTTCACCTACGGCCGAAGCTACGAGAGAATCGCCTGCGAGTAAATGATATCTCCATCGCAGCTCGATCTTACGCAAAACTCGGCCCGTGTGGAAGGATAAATCGTTGTGTGTGACTGGGCTAGTTCAAGTCCCGTGTTGATAGGGCTATACACAACACGCCCTCTGTCTTACCTTACATGTGAGGAGCTTTTTTGAGGTACCGTGTTCGCAAAGAGAAGTTGTCAGTATTTAAATATTTACATGGCCAAGCACTGTTTCTTCAAGAACGGAATATCCCTAGTGAAGTTGGATAGTTTGCTTGTCACGACAGATGTCTGGATACGTTGCGATGTTTTAAACCAGAACGCGCAGACAGGATGTGATAAAGGCAAACAAAGTGGCCTAAGTGTTAGACGTGAATGTACAGCAGATACTAATTAACACAGTATCTGGTGATTGGTCAAAGGTCATGAATGCCCTGAAGAAGCTCATCGAGGCTACTGTCTACATATTCGACCCCCCCCCCCCCCCCCCGCCTCCCCCTCCCCCCCCACCCTCCCTTCACACTCGTCCATTCACTCTTAACGCTGCTATTATATTATGCATGCATCTTTTGTACATTTGTTTTACCCTCTTTTTCTTAAAACAGATACAGGCACACTATGTTGTGGGCAGACAGAACGGTGGCTTTCTTCGCCAAAGCCACTTTGTTAAGTAGGTCATTCTGCAGCATTATTGAACAGGGATCTACTCACTTAGTTGCCAGCATTGACGTTGAATGTGATGTGAAAAATCAATATGTGGACATCTTGTGCGAGCTAGATAGTCTGTCCACACATCTAGAACAACACAAGGAAAACCAGAGGAAAAGCTCAAGCATCCATGTGGCACTTTCGGGAAATGCGTCACTTCCTGTTCCGGCTGTCGCGTGTCCGGGAGGTCACCTGACTCATGCTTTCATGGCCTGTGACGTGCAAAGCGCGTGTTGGGCCGGTCGCCATGGTTACGCAGACAGTGAGGTGTGGGGAGTTCCTTCACGTGCGTCATGTCCGGTCCCCGTGACGTCACTCCCCATGACGTCACTGCCTGCCATGTTCACGTGCAGCGCGGGGTCCCAGCGCGTGCCGTACAGCTTGGTATGTGACCACCGTCAGCAGTGTGCGGACGGCAGTGATGAGACTTTCTGTGTCTTTGCTCCGTGTTCTGGCTCAACACCGCTAGAGTGTGCTACATCCACCCAGGTAGAGAGAGAGACAGAGGGGGAGAGAGAAAGAGAGAGACAGCGAGGGGAGAGAGAGATAGAGAGAGAGAGAGAGAGAGAGAGAGAGAGAGAGAGAGAGAGAGAGAGAGAGAGAGAGAGAGAGAGAGAGAGAATTTAATTGAATTGAACTTTCTTACAATCTGTCCTTGGGACGCAAGACACACAATTAAAAAAAGTTAAAAAGTTAACCAACAAAAGGAGTTCGGAAAACTTCAGCACGTGATAATAAAGATGACGATGATGATGATGATGACGATGATGATGATGATAATGATGATGATGATGATGATGATGATGATGATGATGATGATGATGATGATGATGAAGATGAGGCATGAAGAGCATACATATGTGGTTATTCATAAAATCAAATGCATACTATGCAGGTAATTATGAATACAAGCTGGTAGCAATCGAACATGTAGCAATAGTACAACAAAAATATGTTCAGAATATACAATGCACAGCATATCTTTGACGTAATACTAAGTGTGGTAAATCAAAAGGCGTTAAACTACTTAGACATTAAGTGGTTTTTAACACATTTTTTAAAACTTTTTAAGGACTTTAAGTGCTTAAAGGATGATGGAAGTGAATTCCAAACTGAAGTACCCGAAAAAGCAAGACTGGTCTTATACAGGTCAATTCGTGGAATCGGTGGGATCAAGTTGACCGACCCACATCTGTGGGTAGCTTTATTAAATAATGATGTAATGTAGATCGGCACTTTACCGTAATACAATTAATTTTATGCTTGAAAATGGCTTTGTTTAACTTGAGATGCTTTGTCAGTGGAAGAAAGTTAAGCATTTTTAATTTCATATCTGTTGAGGCATTATCCTTTACGATGAGTTTGGCCGAGCGACGATAGACTGAGAGCGTCTAACTTTTTCAAGTGGACATCACTGCTGCCATCCCAGAGCGTCGAAACATAATTAATGTGAGGCATTACATGAGCATGGTGGAACATTTCCAGAGTCCTTCTGTCCGTAAATTGCTTTAACTTGGAAAGGAGGAAAACGTTCTTGGCTACTTTCTTGCAAATATGCTGTAATTGTGCCTGCCACTTGAATTCCCCATCAATAATTACCCCTAAAACGCGATGCTGTTGAACTTGTTCAATTGATTGCGTACCAATAGTAAGATTTAGTTTGAGTGGAGAAATCTGGTGTTTTTGTCTGGTTGCAATTACCATACTTTTAGTTTTCATTGGATGGACACGCATAACATTAGCACTACACCATGTTTGATATGGCATTCCGTTTGTCAAATAATTATTTGGATACTTTTTCATGGTTTTTTCACCAGTTTTAGCTAAATAATCATTATTTAGAAGCTCATGTGCTAAATAAGTAATTGTTTATAAACAATGTAAACAAATTCTAAATAATTTTTTTTTTACGTAAACCATTCATTGTTTACCTAAACAATTCATTGTTTACGTAAATAATTCATTGTTTACGTAAATAATGTATTGTTTACACAAATAATCACTTATTTCACAAAATAATATTTTTTGGGTGGATAAAGTGAGCAGTTGCTAAATAAATCATTGTTTACCTACATAATGCATTATTTAGCAGATTCGCTAAATAATGAAAACTGATAATGAATTGTTTAGGGAAAGCAGTTTTCATTATTTAGGGGAATCAATAATTGACTTCTAAGCTTCATTTTTTTCTTTGTGTATATACTATAATTCAATACAAGGTATCTCAGTAATCACTGAAAGACATAACAAGAAGAGCAAACGCTCGATCGAGTCACTTTCGCAGTTCTGAATATTATATGAGGCATCAGATGGACAGGAAGAAATTGCTATTCACAACACAATGAGTCACGTTCACATAAAATTTGAGCCCGGTCACTTTTATAGTTTCCGAGAAAAGCCCAACGTTAAGTTGTGTGTTGCCGAACAGAAAAGGCTAGTTATCTCCCTTGTTTTTCTGATAACGTTCGTAAAAGGCTACAGATGTAAATACTTTGATGTAAAGAATAATCCTACAAAGTTTCAATCACATCCGATGAACTTTGTCAAAGATATAAAATGTCTAATTTTTCCTTTGACGCTGACCTGTGACCTTGAAAAAGGTCAAAGGTCAACGAAACCATCGTTAAAGTGTAGAGGTCATTGGAGGTCACGACTAAACAAAATATGAGCCCGATCGCTTTGATAGTTTCCGAGAAAAGTCCAACGTTAAGGTGGTGTCTACGGACGGCCGGCCGGCCGGCCGGACAGACTAACACTGACCGATTACATAGAGTCACTTTTTCTCAAGTGACTCAAAAATTAGTTCAGAAGCGAATCCTAGAAACCCCTAAATAATAGAAAATGTGTTGGCTAAACAATTCATTGTTTACGTAAATAATTCATTGTTTACGTAAATAATGATTTATTTGGCAACATTGCTGATTGTTTATAAACAATGTAATATTAGTCTAAATAATATATTGTTTACGTAATGTTGCTAAATAAATCATTATTTACGTAAACAATGAATTATTTTCGTAAACAATTAATTGTTTAGGTAAATAATGAATGGTTTACGTAAACAAAAAATTATTTCGAATTGTTTTACATTGTTTATAAACAATTACTTATTTAGCACATGAGCTTCTAAATAATGATTATTTAGCTAAAACTGGTGAAAAAACATGAAAAAGTATCCAAATAATTATTTGACAAATGGAATGCCATAGTTTGAAGGGAGGACTCTATTACTGGAACAGACTTTCCACTTGCATGAAGAGAAGAATCGTCAGCAAAAAGAGAGGGGGAGAGAGAGAGAGAGAGAGAGAGAGAGAGAGAGAGAGAGAGAGAGAGAGAGAGAGAGAGAGAGAGAGAGAGAGAGAGAGAGAGAGAGAGAGAGAGAGAGAGAGAAAGAGAGAGAGAGAGAGAGAGAGGCAGAAAGAGAGAGAGAGAGGCAGACAGACAGAAAGACAGACAGACAAACAGACAGACAGACAGACAGACAGACAGACAGAAAGAGGGAGGCGGACAGACAACATATAGCTCTGAGATATTCTACTCTGTTTGCACATAAGGAAGAGGCGTACTTCCAAAAAATAGGGGATCCCTTAGGTAACGTGACTGGCTTCAACACCAGCACATGACTGTTAACGATTGAACGCACATAAACACGCACTCTGTTCCTTCTTCTTCTTCGTCCACGGGCTGAAACTCCCGCGGTCACTAATGTTTTTGCATGAGTGGGTTTTTACGTGTATGGCCGTTTTTTCCCCGCCATTCAGGCAGCATACGCCGATTTCGGGGGAAGCATGATGGGTATTTTCGTGTTTCTATAGCCAACCGAACGCGGACAGGGATTACAGGATCTTTTCCCTGCGCACTTGGTCTTGTGCTTGCGTGTACACACGAAGGGGGAGAAGGCACAAGCAGGTCTGCACATAAGTTGTTCTGGGAGATCGGAAACATCTCCACCCTTAACCCACCAGGCGGCCGCGGCCGGGATTCGAACTCACGACTTTCCGATCAAGAGGCCGACGTCTTACCACCCCGCCACTCCGCCCGTCACACTCTGTTCCTAAGTCTTGGCACATTTTCTGCTAGATATGAGGTTTAGTCGGCTTCTAACCTCACATGGTCCAAAGAAGAGAAATACTAAGTCCAATCGGTACATGATGTGTTATGTGTGTCGCAGTGTGTGCCTCTGTCAGCGCTGTGTGACGGCCAGCAGGACTGTCTCGATGGGTCAGACGAAGATCAGTGTCACTTCAACGTTGAGGAGAACATCCGCACTCCCCCTTCCCCCGCACTGGTCAACTTCATCCCTCTCTCCTCCACAGGGAATGACCAGTTCCCCTTCCTCATCACTCCATTGTCTCAGTCCTTGGACGCGAACAGCTCCTCCTCGCCGTGTCCAGAAACACACTTCCAGTGTGCGGACGACGGCTACTGCCTGCCCCTCTTCCTCCTCTGTAACGGCGTGAACGACTGCCCCGGTAGAGAGGACGAGGCGGGGTGTGGGAGAGTGTCGTGTCGTGGTCTGTATCGTTGCCGCGGCTCCAGTGTCTGCTTGCACCCAACACACGTGTGCGACGGCGTGTACCAGTGTCCGCAGGACGACGACGAGCTGTTCTGTGCTATCGCCTGTCCACCAGGGTGCACGTGCCACGGACTGAGTGTCGCCTGTCACACGCTCTTCCCGGCAGACATGCTTCACCCAGACATCAGATACCTCGACGCCAGCGGCAGCGCTCTGACGCCGTCACGGGTGATTGAGCACACGCTCCTGATCCACCTGAGCGTGTCAGGGTGCGGCCTTGGGAGTGTCGGCAACCTGACCTTCCCTAACCTTCGCAGCCTTGACCTCAGCCACAACCGCCTGCATGACGTCAGCGTGGGTCATCTTCGCGGACTGCCCAATCTTCAACACCTGTTCTTGTCTGGAAACCCGCTCCAGTCTTTGTTTGACTCACATTTTCAAAATCTGTCTTTCCCTGCTGTGATAACGTTGGACGTGTCTGGCGTGCACATGCCCACACTGGACACGGAGAAGTTTTCTATCTTCCCAGGCCTGCACACCCTGAATCTCTCTCACTGCGGAGTGGATCGCATCACCGGACAAGGCCTGCTCTCACTTCCCGCTCTCCGCGTCCTGGACACTGAAGGTTGCCCCATGACCCACTTTCCGCGTGACCTACTTTCCGGCCTGGACCGGCTGCAGTCTGTGGCCGCTGATAACTACAAGCTGTGCTGTCAGGCCACCTTGCCCCCTGGCTTCAACCTGGCCAACTGCAGGGCTCCTTTTGACGAATTGTCGTCGTGTGAGTCTTTGCTCCGCTCTGACCTGTACCGAGTCTTCTTGTCCATCTTTGCCGCCCTGGCCCTGCTGGGCAACGTGGGCTGCTTCGTGGTCAGAACGCTCTACCTCAAGAGCAGCAAGTCGGGCTTCAGCGTCTTCGTCACCAACCTGTCCCTTTCCGACTTTCTGATGGGGGTGTACTTGGCCGTGATCGGGGTGGCTGACCGCCTGTACCGGGGTAGCTACCTGTGGGAGGACGTGGGGTGGAGGCACAGCGCCGGGTGTGGTGTGGCGGGGTACCTGTCGCTGGTGTCCAACGAGGTGTCGGCCCTCATCATCTGCCTGATCACGCTGGACCGCTTCCTGGTGCTGCGCTTCCCGCTAAGCTCGCTGCGCTTCAACACTCGCTCTGCCCACCTCACGTGCACGGGCGTTTGGCTGGTCACCATGGTGATGGCCGCCGTGCCCCTGCTGCCTGTGACGTCACACTGGTCATTCTACAGCCGCACGGGGATCTGCATACCGCTGCCCGTCACTCGCGGAGACTTCCCCGGCCAGCAGTACGCCTTCGGTGTCATCATCGTCCTCAACTTTGTTCTCTTCATGCTCATCGCCGTGGGCCAGGCGTCAATCTACGCCGCCATCAGCGCCAACAGCATAGACAGGTCAGTTGGTTTTAAGTCATCTTCCTTACCGTGTAGGCCGTCATGTAAATCACAAAAGATTCGTTTAGGTGTTTAGACGGGTGCAGTGGCGTGGTGGTAAGACGTCGGCCTCCTAATCGGGAGGTCGTGAGTTCGAATCCCGGTCGCTGCCGCCTGGTGGGTTAAGAGTGGAGATTTTTCCGATCTCCTAGGTCAACGTATGTGCATACCTGTTAGTGACTTAACCCCCTTCGTGTGTACACGCAAGCACAAGACCAAGTGCGCACGGAAAAGATCCTGTGGTCCATGTCAGAGTTCGGTGGGTTATAGAAACACGAAAATACCCAGATGTCTCACCCGAAATCGGCGTATGTTGCCTGAATGGCGGGGTAAAAACGGTCATACACGTAAACATCCACTCGTGCTAAAAACATGAGTGAACGTGGGAGTCTAAGCCCATGAACGAAGAAGAAGAAGAAGAAGAAGAAGAAGAAGAAGTTTAGGTGTTTACATGCGAAAGAATCCGTACAACTGGTCACATAGTATCAACAGTCTCGCTGCTTTCTTTGGAATGTTTGTTTTAGTTCACGCTTTTTGAAATCTGCGAACAATGCTGCAAAATATGTCCAGTATGCACATAAAACAGCCAGCTGCTTTAAGTGTGGTACGGGGCTAAGTTTGAGGATGCACTTATCACATGTTAAAGTCTAGACGAATTTATATTGATTAACATTAGTGTTTGCACGAGAAGGAAGGTATTTGACACTTTTCCCTTGACAGTGTCAAACCATTAGTATACATTTACACCACGATGTCAATCAACATAATGGCATCAAATGGCCCCAAAAGAACTAACTACAACATTGTACTTGTTTTCATGGAGATTTTCGTAACAGGTTTGATTATTATACTGAGAAAAAACAAACAATACCGATTGAATGGTTGGTTTACTTCAGGGTTTTACGTTTCTACTCTGATTTTTCTGTTTCTTGTATTTTCATTAGGTTGGAAAAAAGAAAGGAAGTTCACACTTGTTCACTAAAACCCCGTCCTACCAATTTCAAGGGAGAAAAGCACTGATGATAAATGTCTTAATTATTGTTCTCCATCTTAAATATGTCGTTGACATGTGAACATATAAATACAATATTAAACTGAGAGGATGAGGTTTGGTTGTAGATATATAGTTAAAATCTTATGGTCTTGACTGTAATGTGTGAACATTATCAATACCATTATGTTCCAACCAACAGCGTGGCCGTCACGGACAGTTCTAGGAAATCCGCGGACCTGAGGATCGCTCGCCGCCTGGTGAGCGTGGCGCTGTCCGACTTCCTGTGCTGGTTCCCCATTGGTCTGCTGGGCCTGCTGGCCGCCAGGGGCGTGGCCGTGCCAGGGGAGGTCAGCGTTGGTCTGGCCATCCTGGTGCTGCCGCTCAACTCCGCCCTCAACCCCTTTCTCTACACCATCAACATGCTGCTGGAGAGACGGAGTCGGGGCCGGGACGAGCGCCTTTTGAAGCAGGTGCTGGCCCAAATTGCTGAAGAGGATAGATCTGTGTGAGACACTCAGCTTTCCATGAAACAGGGAAGCCATGAGGGGCCCACAATGCAAAAGAGGGAGAGAACCCTGTGCAAAAACACATTAGTTTCAGCTTGCTTCTCTTGATTAAAACTGTGTGTAGGAACAAAGGGTGTCAGCCCCTGTCTCTGTCTGAAACTGTAAGCGGTTTGTTGGAGCACAGTGTTTCAACTCTGTTGTATCTTTAAACTGTCAACAGTTCGTTGAAGCAAAGAGTCTTCGCCCTTTTCTCTGTCTTAGCACTGTCAATAGTTTGTTGTAGCAAACAGACTGTAGTATGTATTCGACAAATATAACTCGATTCTTCTAATCTTATAATAACAGAACAATGTCAATAAACTGCTATTTAAAAAACAACATCAAACATACCTCGGCTAGTGTGCTTGTGTGTTTGTGCACGTGTGTGTGTATGTGTGTGTGTGTGTGTGTGTGTGTGTATGTGTGTGTGTATGTGTGTATGTGTATGTGTGTGTGTGCGTGTGTGTGTGTGCGTGTGTGTGTGTGCGTGTGTGTGTGTGTGTGTGTGTGTGTGCGTGCGTGCGTGTATGTGTGTGCGTGCGTGCGTGCGTGCGTGTGCATAGCATGTCAAACTATAATCTCAAATCTATTTACAAGCTCTTAGATCCTGTGTTAACGGGCATTTTACGAACTGAAAAGAAAAAGGCATATTTTGTTTCCACCAATTCTATTATTTCACAAAAGCAAGGTGGCAATGAGTTGAGTCATAGAGGACGGTTCATATACCGGACAAACCGTGCCAGTTATAATCTTCACTTAGTTTGATCATTCTTGTTTCTATTCTCTCGTCGGTGTTAAAGTATTAAGACCTTCATTATACCGACAGTTTTGTCCGACACGCACAATACACAATATAAGAGAAAAGAGCTGATTATAAATCCGAACAGCAAAAGATTCTTGAAAAAGAAAATGTACTTTTTTTCTATATCACTGGTCTTTGGGATGCGAAGGAAATTTTCAAACTAGGATCATTATTGTTCAACTTTTTTTCTTTCTCATCAAAGCAGTTATGCGTCAGTATTTTTAGCATGTCATATCCTGTTGTTAACAAGAGGCGAAGCCTTCAAGGCTCACGTAAGAAATCGACAAACAGTAACACAAACTCAATCACTCCGTCACACATACACACACACACACACACAGTAAGCATTGGTGACACTGTGCAAGAAAGAGAGACACTAGATCTAGATCTGTCTGTCTGCATGTAGCCTACTTACAGACACGACTGCCAAATAGTCTCGGCCCGCTCAAAATAACAATGACCGAGACATTCCTTCGCGTGACGTCTAACCCTCTTACGCCATAATGTGACGTCTTCAAATGACGAAATGTTAAAGTTTCTACCACAGACATACACACGCACGCACGCACATACGCACATACGCACATACGCACGCACGCACAGACAGACAAAGTTACGATCGCATAGGCTACACTTCGTGAGCCAAAAACATTAGTCTAGAAATAAATGAAATGCATGGACAGGTTGCGCACTAACAAATACAATAGAACCGTAGGTCCTGGACGTAATATTTCACTAGCCACTAAGTCATTGTTTTGACATACAATAGAACCGTAGGTCCTGGACGTAATATTTCACTAGCCACTAAGTCATTGTTTTGACATACAATAGAACCGTAGGTCCTGGACGTAATATTTCACTAGCCACTAAGTCATTGTTTTGACATACAATAGAACCGTAGGTCCTGGACGTAATGTTTCACTAGCCACTAAGTCATTGTTTTGACATACAATAGAACCGTAGGTCCTGGACGTAATATTTCACTAGCCACTAAGTCATTGTTTTGACATACAATAGAACCGTAGGTCCTGGACGTAATATTTCACTAGCCACTAAGTCATTGTTTTGACATACAATAGAACCGTAGGTCCTGGACGTAATATTTCACTAGCCACTAAGTCATTGTTTTGACATACAATAGAACCGTAGGTCCTGGACGTAATATTTCACTCGCCACTAAGTCATTGTTTTGACATACAATAGAACCGTAGGTCCTGGACGTAATATTTCACTCGCCACTAAGTCATTGTTTTGACATACAATAGAACCGTAGGTCCTGGACGTAATATTTCACTCGCCACTAAGTCATTGTTTTGACATACAATAGAACCGTAGGTCCTGGACGTAATATTTCACTAGCCACTAAGTCATTGTTTTGACATACAATAGAACCGTAGGTCCTGGGCGTAATATTTCACTAGCCACTAAGTCATTGTTTTGACATACAATAGAACCGTAGGTCCTGGACGTAATATTTCACTAGCCACTAAGTCATTGTTTTGACATACAATAGAACCGTAGGTCCTGGACGTAATATTTCACTAGCCACTAAGTCATTGTTTTGACATACAATAGAACCGTAGGTCCTGGACGTAATATTTCACTAGCCACTAAGTCATTGTTTTGACATACAATAGAACCGTAGGTCCTGGACGTAATATTTCACTAGCCACTAAGTCATTGTTTTGACATACAATAGAACCGTAGGTCCTGGACGTAATATTTCACTAGCCACTAAGTCATTGTTTTGACATACAATAGAACCGTAGGTCCTGGACGTAATATTTCACTAGCCACTAAGTCATTGTTTTGACATACAATAGAACCGTAGGTCCTGGACGTAATATTTCACTAGCCACTAAGTCATTGTTTTGACATACAATAGAACCGTAGGTCCTGGACGTAATATTTCACTAGCCACTAAGTCATTGTTTTGACATACAATAGAACCGTAGGTCCTGGACGTAATATTTCACTAGCCACTAAGTCATTGTTTTGACATACAATAGAACCGTAGGTCCTGGACGTAATATTTCACTAGCCACTAAGTCATTGTTTTGACATACAATAGAACCGTAGGTCCTGGACGTAATATTTCACTAGCCACTAAGTCATTGTTTTGACATACAATAGAACCGTAGGTCCTGGACGTAATATTTCACTAGCCACTAAGTCATTGTTTTGACATACAATAGAACCGTAGGTCCTGGACGTAATATTTCACTAGCCACTAAGTCATTGTTTTGACATACAATAGAACCGTAGGTCCTGGACGTAATATTTCACTAGCCACTAAGTCATTGTTTTGACATACAATAGAACCGTAGGTCCTGGACGTAATATTTCACTAGCCACTAAGTCATTGTTTTGACATACAATAGAACCGTAGGTCCTGGACGTAATATTTCACTAGCCACTAAGTCATTGTTTTGACATACAATAGAACCGTAGGTCCTGGACGTAATATTTCACTAGCCACTAAGTCATTGTTTTGACATACAATAGAACCGTAGGTCCTGGACGTAATATTTCACTAGCCACTAAGTCATTGTTTTGACATACAATAGAACCGTAGGTCCTGGACGTAATATTTCACTAGCCACTAAGTCATTGTTTTGACATACAATAGAACCGTAGGTCCTGGACGTAATATTTCACTAGCCACTAAGTCATTGTTTTGACATACAATAGAACCGTAGGTCCTGGACGTAATATTTCACTAGCCACTAAGTCATTGTTTTGACATACAATAGAACCGTAGGTCCTGGACGTAATATTTCACTAGCCACTAAGTCATTGTTTTGACATACAATAGAACCGTAGGTCCTGGACGTAATATTTCACTAGCCACTAAGTCATTGTTTTGACATACAATAGAACCGTAGGTCCTGGACGTAATATTTCACTAGCCACTAAGTCATTGTTTTGACATACAATAGAACCGTAGGTCCTGGACGTAATATTTCACTAGCCACTAAGTCATTGTTTTGACATACAATAGAACCGTAGGTCCTGGACGTAATATTTCACTAGCCACTAAGTCATTGTTTTGACATACAATAGAACCGTAGGTCCTGGACGTAATATTTCACTAGCCACTAAGTCATTGTTTTGACATACAATAGAACCGTAGGTCCTGGACGTAATATTTCACTAGCCACTAAGTCATTGTTTTGACATACAATAGAACCGTAGGTCCTGGACGTAATATTTCACTAGCCACTAAGTCATTGTTTTGACATACAATAGAACCGTAGGTCCTGGACGTAATATTTCACTAGCCACTAAGTCATTGTTTTGACATACAATAGAACCGTAGGTCCTGGACGTAATATTTCACTAGCCACTAAGTCATTGTTTTGACATACAATAGAACCGTAGGTCCTGGACGTAATATTTCACTAGCCACTAAGTCATTGTTTTGACATACAATAGAACCGTAGGTCCTGGACGTAATATTTCACTAGCCACTAAGTCATTGTTTTGACATACAATAGAACCGTAGGTCCTGGACGTAATATTTCACTAGCCACTAAGTCATTGTTTTGACATACAATAGAACCGTAGGTCCTGGACGTAATATTTCACTAGCCACTAAGTCATTGTTTTGACATACAATAGAACCGTAGGTCCTGGACGTAATATTTCACTAGCCACTAAGTCATTGTTTTGACATACAATAGAACCGTAGGTCCTGGACGTAATATTTCACTAGCCACTAAGTCATTGTTTTGACATACAATAGAACCGTAGGTCCTGGACGTAATATTTCACTAGCCACTAAGTCATTGTTTTGACATACAATAGAACCGTAGGTCCTGGACGTAATATTTCACTAGCCACTAAGTCATTGTTTTGACATACAATAGAACCGTAGGTCCTGGACGTAATATTTCACTAGCCACTAAGTCATTGTTTTGACATACAATAGAACCGTAGGTCCTGGACGTAATATTTCACTAGCCACTAAGTCATTGTTTTGACATACAATAGAACCGTAGGTCCTGGACGTAATATTTCACTAGCCACTAAGTCATTGTTTTGACATACAATAGAACCGTAGGTCCTGGACGTAATATTTCACTAGCCACTAAGTCATTGTTTTGACATACAATAGAACCGTAGGTCCTGGACGTAATATTTCACTCGCCACTAAGTCATTGTTTTGACATACAATAGAACCGTAGGTCCTGGACGTAATATTTCACTAGCCACTAAGTCATTGTTTTGACATACAATAGAACCGTAGGTCCTGGACGTAATATTTCACTAGCCACTAAGTCATTGTTTTGACATACAATAGAACCGTAGGTCCTGGACGTAATATTTCACTAGCCACTAAGTCATTGTTTTGACATACAATAGAACCGTAGGTCCTGGACGTAATATTTCACTAGCCACTAAGTCATTGTTTTGACATACAATAGAACCGTAGGTCCTGGACGTAATATTTCACTAGCCACTAAGTCATTGTTTTGACATACAATAGAACCGTAGGTCCTGGACGTAATATTTCACTAGCCACTAAGTCATTGTTTTGACATACAATAGAACCGTAGGTCCTGGACGTAATATTTCACTAGCCACTAAGTCATTGTTTTGACATACAATAGAACCGTAGGTCCTGGACGTAATATTTCACTAGCCACTAAGTCATTGTTTTGACATACAATAGAACCGTAGGTCCTGGACGTAATATTTCACTAGCCACTAAGTCATTGTTTTGACATACAATAGAACCGTAGGTCCTGGACGTAATATTTCACTAGCCACTAAGTCATTGTTTTGACATACAATAGAACCGTAGGTCCTGGACGTAATATTTCACTAGCCACTAAGTCATTGTTTTGACATACAATAGAACCGTAGGTCCTGGACGTAATATTTCACTAGCCACTAAGTCATTGTTTTGACATACAATAGAACCGTAGGTCCTGGACGTAATATTTCACTAGCCACTAAGTCATTGTTTTGACATACAATAGAACCGTAGGTCCTGGACGTAATATTTCACTAGCCACTAAGTCATTGTTTTGACATACAATAGAACCGTAGGTCCTGGACGTAATATTTCACTAGCCACTAAGTCATTGTTTTGACATACAATAGAACCGTAGGTCCTGGACGTAATATTTCACTAGCCACTAAGTCATTGTTTTGACATACAATAGAACCGTAGGTCCTGGACGTAATATTTCACTAGCCACTAAGTCATTGTTTTGACATACAATAGAACCGTAGGTCCTGGACGTAATATTTCACTAGCCACTAAGTCATTGTTTTGACATACAATAGAACCGTAGGTCCTGGACGTAATATTTCACTAGCCACTAAGTCATTGTTTTGACATACAATAGAACCGTAGGTCCTGGACGTAATATTTCACTAGCCACTAAGTCATTGTTTTGACATACAATAGAACCGTAGGTCCTGGACGTAATATTTCACTAGCCACTAAGTCATTGTTTTGACATACAATAGAACCGTAGGTCCTGGACGTAATATTTCACTAGCCACTAAGTCATTGTTTTGACATACAATAGAACCGTAGGTCCTGGACGTAATATTTCACTAGCCACTAAGTCATTGTTTTGACATACAATAGAACCGTAGGTCCTGGACGTAATATTTCACTCGCCACTAAGTCATTGTTTTGACATACAATAGAACCGTAGGTCCTGGACGTAATATTTCACTAGCCACTAAGTCATTGTTTTGACATACAATAGAACCGTAGGTCCTGGACGTAATATTTCACTAGCCACTAAGTCATTGTTTTGACATACAATAGAACCGTAGGTCCTGGACGTAATATTTCACTAGCCACTAAGTCATTGTTTTGACATACAATAGAACCGTAGGTCCTGGACGTAATATTTCACTAGCCACTAAGTCATTGTTTTGACATACAATAGAACCGTAGGTCCTGGACGTAATATTTCACTAGCCACTAAGTCATTGTTTTGACATACAATAGAACCGTAGGTCCTGGACGTAATATTTCACTAGCCACTAAGTCATTGTTTTGACATACAATAGAACCGTAGGTCCTGGACGTAATATTTCACTAGCCACTAAGTCATTGTTTTGACATACACTAGAACCGTAGGTCCTGGACGTAATATTTCACTAGCCACTAAGTCATTGTTTTGACATACAATAGAACCGTAGGTCCTGGACGTAATATTTCACTAGCCACTAAGTCATTGTTTTGACATACAATAGAACCGTAGGTCCTGGACGTAATATTTCACTAGCCACTAAGTCATTGTTTTGACATACAATAGAACCGTAGGTCCTGGACGTAATATTTCACTCGCCACTAAGTCATTGTTTTGACATACAATAGAACCGTAGGTCCTGGACGTAATATTTCACTAGCCACTAAGTCATTGTTTTGACATACAATAGAACCGTAGGTCCTGGACGTAATATTTCACTAGCCACTAAGTCATTGTTTTGACATACAATAGAACCGTAGGTCCTGGACGTAATATTTCACTAGCCACTAAGTCATTGTTTTGACATACAATAGAACCGTAGGTCCTGGACGTAATATTTCACTAGCCACTAAGTCATTGTTTTGACATACAATAGAACCGTAGGTCCTGGACGTAATATTTCACTAGCCACTAAGTCATTGTTTTGACATACAATAGAACCGTAGGTCCTGGACGTAATATTTCACTAGCCACTAAGTCATTGTTTTGACATACAATAGAACCGTAGGTCCTGGACGTAATATTTCACTAGCCACTAAGTCATTGTTTTGACATACAATAGAACCGTAGGTCCTGGACGTAATATTTCACTAGCCACTAAGTCATTGTTTTGACATACAATAGAACCGTAGGTCCTGGACGTAATATTTCACTAGCCACTAAGTCATTGTTTTGACATACAATAGAACCGTAGGTCCTGGACGTAATATTTCACTAGCCACTAAGTCATTGTTTTGACATACAATAGAACCGTAGGTCCTGGACGTAATATTTCACTAGCCACTAAGTCATTGTTTTGACATACAATAGAACCGTAGGTCCTGGACGTAATATTTCACTAGCCACTAAGTCATTGTTTTGACATACAATAGAACCGTAGGTCCTGGACGTAATATTTCACTAGCCACTAAGTCATTGTTTTGACATACAATAGAACCGTAGGTCCTGGACGTAATATTTCACTAGCCACTAAGTCATTGTTTTGACATACAATAGAACCGTAGGTCCTGGACGTAATATTTCACTAGCCACTAAGTCATTGTTTTGACATACAATAGAACCGTAGGTCCTGGACGTAATATTTCACTAGCCACTAAGTCATTGTTTTGACATACAATAGAACCGTAGGTCCTGGACGTAATATTTCACTAGCCACTAAGTCATTGTTTTGACATACAATAGAACCGTAGGTCCTGGACGTAATATTTCACTAGCCACTAAGTCATTGTTTTGACATACAATAGAACCGTAGGTCCTGGACGTAATATTTCACTAGCCACTAAGTCATTGTTTTGACATACAATAGAACCGTAGGTCCTGGACGTAATATTTCACTAGCCACTAAGTCATTGTTTTGACATACAATAGAACCGTAGGTCCTGGACGTAATATTTCACTAGCCACTAAGTCATTGTTTTGACATACAATAGAACCGTAGGTCCTGGACGTAATATTTCACTAGCCACTAAGTCATTGTTTTGACATACAATAGAACCGTAGGTCCTGGACGTAATATTTCACTAGCCACTAAGTCATTGTTTTGACATACAATAGAACCGTAGGTCCTGGACGTAATATTTCACTAGCCACTAAGTCATTGTTTTGACATACAATAGAACCGTAGGTCCTGGACGTAATATTTCACTAGCCACTAAGTCATTGTTTTGACATACAATAGAACCGTAGGTCCTGGACGTAATATTTCACTAGCCACTAAGTCATTGTTTTGACATACAATAGAACCGTAGGTCCTGGACGTAATATTTCACTAGCCACTAAGTCATTGTTTTGACATACAATAGAACCGTAGGTCCTGGACGTAATATTTCACTAGCCACTAAGTCATTGTTTTGACATACAATAGAACCGTAGGTCCTGGACGTAATATTTCACTAGCCACTAAGTCATTGTTTTGACATACAATAGAACCGTAGGTCCTGGACGTAATATTTCACTAGCCACTAAGTCATTGTTTTGACATACAATAGAACCGTAGGTCCTGGACGTAATATTTCACTAGCCACTAAGTCATTGTTTTGACATACAATAGAACCGTAGGTCCTGGACGTAATATTTCACTAGCCACTAAGTCATTGTTTTGACATCCATGCTTTAACAGTGCCTGCTTCACTTTACGTGACTGTTCTTTCGCTCGTTAATTTAACAACCATGCGCGTGCACGTTTAACGAACATTTCACATAACAAGGAAAGGTCTTACGCTTGTTCTTTGAAAATGTATTATGTGATAAGCTTGCTGCCAGCTAAACTAAGCAATGTAATCAATCAGAAATATCGACACCACTTACTCTGAGGGAGGTTTTGACAAATCCCATTTCTGTCGCTGGGTATTACGAATGTTCATAAAATTGGCAATCTAGTGGCTGCTCCGCCTGGCGTCTGGCATTATGGGGTTAGTGCTAGGACTGGTTAGTCCGGTGTCAGAATAATGTGACTGGGTGAGACATGAAGCCTGTGCTGCGACTTCTGTCTTGTGTGTGGCGCACGTTAAATGTCAAAGCAGCACCGACAACGATAACAAACAGAAAAAAACTGATACGCAAACAATCAGAAAAGGGAGGGGGTGGTAGGTGGGGACCAAAAAAGCAAGAAACAAAAAGACATGGGGCACTAGAGAACAGAAATAAGCATAAGGGAAACAGAAGAGGATGAAGAAGACTTGGAGCGCCAGATATTTGGGAAGAGTGGGTCTCGTCACAATGATATTAAATGTACAGAAGACACACACGCGAAGTAAATACTTTTTGTGATCGGCGAAAATGTCACTAAATTACACAAAGATCGAGGCATAATCAATAAGACGAAACCAGTCCTGACAAAATACACGAGAGAGATTGGATCAAATGGCTGACAAACTGTTTTGGTTAACACGTGTAATCGATCATGGTTGATACTGGTAATTAGTCCTGCAAATATACCCCCAAAAGACGCTCCGTTAAGAGTCCTGCAACTATACCCCCAAAAGACGCTCCGTTAAGAGTCCTGCAAAAATACCCCCAAAAGACGCTCCGTTAAGAGTCCTGCAAATATACCCCCAAAAGACGCTCCGTTAAGAGTCCTGCAAATATACCCCTTAAACTTTGATTCTAACGTGGCGATTGTAGAAAATTGAAAGACTGGGGTAACTGTGGGTAACTCCAGGCGGTCTTTGTTCTACCTGGCTGCCATTCATCTAATTAGTTTTCACCGTTTTATATTCAAATAAATAACGAGAACTATTTATTTTTCGAAAGTACATTCCTTTAAAAAAATGATAAAATAATAAGAGTCC
Source organism: Littorina saxatilis (assembly GCF_037325665.1). Taxonomy (NCBI): domain Eukaryota; kingdom Metazoa; phylum Mollusca; class Gastropoda; order Littorinimorpha; family Littorinidae; genus Littorina; species Littorina saxatilis. The sequence continues at coordinate 45,246,809 of NC_090253.1, read as the reverse complement.
TAGAGCTAAACTTTGTTTGCGTTTTATGGGGCGTTACGTCATTCATGATGGCGTCAGAATGTTGCGTTTTTCGGTCATAGCGCATACAACTTTAGTGTTTGCCATGGGCACAGACTGCCAAGCTTCACAAATAAAGCATGTGAGCATTGTGTGATGTACCGTGCATATTACAATATGCATTTGGTATGTTTTTACTCTGCAATAATCGAGATAACCTGTATATTGTAACTGTACCCCCATTTCGTAAGAATCTGTACGTGCATGCTATAGTTGTATTAGTAGCGCTCCAGAGAAAACTATTTTTGGAAAACATGAAAAATGTGAAACATATATATTCACAAGGAGTGTTTTTTAATTTAGCATTAAGCTTATTTTTTTTTAACTTTTGATTGTACGTGACAGTGGATGATACGCAGACACTACTTGGCGGTGCTAGTTTGCATTTGTCCGAGTCTCAAACGGACTCGTTAAGACGAAGTGAACAAATGGCTCTGGTAATTTATTAAAGTAATAATGCACCCTGCTATTTAAAGGCAATCCATGGGATATAAATGCTGGCTATTCCCTTCAGACGCGTAAAATCGTTCAAACCAAAAGTGCCGCGTCAGACGACCTTCAGTAACGCCTTTGTTTCTCTCTCTCTCTCTCTCTCTCTCTCTCTCTCTCTCTCTCTCTCTCTCTCTCTCTCTCTCTCTCTCTCTCTCTCTCTCTCTCTCTAATATCCTCCACGAATCTGTCTTCCTTTTTGATGTACCTTATCTGGTTCCTGTTTTACGACAATTTGAAAATGACGAAAAATCACTAGCAACAGTGGGCGCGAATGAGTTGCGTTTTTTTTGCCGGGTACTGTACAAACCGAGACATGTCAGTAAAAGCCAGATTATTTCTCCAAATGTGAGCACAACGTTTGGGCACTTTCAACGGTTGATTTCGGCCTCAGACAAGTAGACGCTAGGAGTAATAGAAGAAAATTAGGCGTAAACTATGAGAAATGTAATCCAATTTCAGAAAGAACACTATCATTATAACAAATTACTTGTTTAAACATAAAGTAATTGGGTGTGCTTCAATTCTGGCTGTCTAGTTGCTAGCATATGCACTTGGATTTGTTTTCTTCAACATTTTTTTATTCAGGCAAGCACAGATTTATAATGACACATTCAAAAGCATTGTCACTGATAAGTCACAACAATGACAGAGCTGAACACACATGTGATATTAGATTTTTGGGTTTATTATTAATGAAATAATTCAAGTAGGCAGAAACTGTGTTTTCAACCTGTGTTGTATCAGTAAAACTGAAATTTCCAAAATCGCCACGTTAGAATCGAGTTTATTTTGACATATTTTACTTTAAAATGATTGTTCTCAGTAATTAGACACATCTTTTTCTGTGTATATTTTTTTCGGGGTTCACTTCCAAATGAGTCTGATATTTGGCTATAATGGCGTTTGTTCCTTTTGTTTCATCAACTGGACAGTATAACAAGTCGCGTAAGGCGAAAATACAATATTTAGTCAAGTAGCTGTCGAACTCACAGAATGAAACTGAACGCAATGCCATTTTTCAGCAAGACCGTATACTCGTAGCATCGTCAGTCCACCGCTCATGGCAAAGGCAGTGAAATTGACAAGAAGAGCGGGGTAGTAGTTGCGCTAAGAAGGATAGCACGCTTTTCTGTACCTCTCTTTGTTTTAACTTTCTGAGCGTGTTTTTAATCCAAACATATCATATCTATATGTTTTTGGAATCAGGAACCGACAAGGAATAAGATGAAAGTGTTTTTAAATTGATTTGAACAATTTAATTTTGATAATAATTTTTATATATTGTATTTTCAGAGCTTGTTTTTAATCCGAATATAACATATTTATATGTTTTTGGAATCAGCAAATGATGGAAAATAAGATAAACGTAAATGTGGATCGTTTTAGAAATTTTTATTTTTTTTTACAATTTTCAGATTTTTAATGACCAACGTCATTAATTAATTTTTAAGCCACCAAGCTGAAATGCAATACCGAACCCCGGGCTTCGTCGAAGATTACTTGACCAAAATTTCAACCAATTTGGTTGAAAAATGAGGGCGTGACAGTGCCGCCTCAACTTTCACGAAAAGCCGGATATGACGTCATCAAAGACATTTATCAAAAAAATGAAAAAAACATTCGGGGATTTCATACCCAGGAACTCTCATGTCAAATTTCATAAAGATCGGTCCAGTAGTTTAGTCTGAATCGCTCTACACACACACACAGACACACAGACACACAGACACACGCACGCACATACACCACGACCCTCGTTTCGATTCCCCCTCGATGTTAAAATATTTAGTCAAAACTTGACTAAATATAAAAAGTAATATAATTATGCTGATCATTGCCTCGAAAGATGACATTTGATAAGTTACAGTGACGCCTGACAAGGAATCAAACACAAAGTCAGAAGGAGTACATAGGCGTGTGTGTGTGTGTATGTGTGTGTGTGTGTGTGTGTGGTGTGTGTGTGTATGTGTGTGTGTGTGTGTGTGTGTGTGTGTGTGTGTGTGTGTGTGTGTGAGCGGGTAGGCGTGCGTGCGTGCGTGGGTGTTGGTGTGGATGTGTGGATGTGATTGTTTTCTTTCGTAATGAATAAAACACAAAAGTATTTTTACAGACGTTTTGCTGTCCTTATGTCCAGCAACTTTGAGAGAACAAAGCATTGCCATTTCTCGCCAACATAAAACCAAGGTATGACGCTGATGGATGCAATTATAATCCATGTAATCGGAATGTCCGAGACAAAGGATGTGTACGTTGAATTGAAGATCTTTCCAGTGCTTATGCTAAGTACCAAGGATTTTTGCAATACTTGTGTAGTTGCGTTTTGGACTTCACTTTAAAGATAATAGAGCCGTAGTGACATCAGGAATAACTTTTGTTGTTTTAATTTCCGATATAAACTGAGCAAAACAATTATTGCACCCATTTTCGTACCCCAACTAAAACATTCATTGCCGTGTCATTTCATTCAAACATTTATATGCCATTAAAGGCCCTTTACTGGGCTATCTTGCGCACTTTTCGGATCAAAGATTATTGTTGTAGGTATCACGTGACCGCCGCCGAAGTAAGGGCACCCCCAAAATCGACCTGACAATAACGTCAGGTACCAATTAAAAAATCGAAAAAAAATCAGAATCGGCTTAACTTGGCAACGTTTACAAACGAGGAGAATATCAAATCATTTATCTATCCAGAACAGGTTGTCTTGGTTTGTTGTCTTGCGTATTTCTTGTGTTATGTCAGTTCCACTGATGCAGGTGTTGAGCGCTTGAGCAATAGAAAACGAGAGGTTTTTGCGTCCATTTTGAGGGGTACCATGACAGAAAGCGCTATATTTCAGCAATGCCAACATTGATTGATGCCTTTAATGGCACATACAGTTTAAATGAAATGACACGGGAATGAATGTTTTAGTTGGGGTACGAACATGGGTGCAATAATATTTTTGCTCATTTTAGTTAAAAGCACGAGCTGTGGGCTTCTCAGGGGACAGCGAAGAGTGCCTGTTTGTTCGTTCACATCAGTGCAATTTAACAAAACTTGATTCTTACATGTCTATTTCTGCGCCCGTCTTTGCTGCTGCCAAAACGCTCAAAGGCAGTTCAAGCACAACACGCCGTCGACTTATTCGGCAATGAATAATTACCAACCGGTTCAAATGAAATTCTAAATACAGCTCGATAATTGAGTTTTATAATAGCACATAACCACTGTCTTTGATACAAAGTCCAGCCAAACTGTGGTGCATTTTTACGGAGGATCCCAAGACAACAGCTAGATAAAATGAGTGCAAAGAAGGATAAACTGCTGTGCTTTATGGCAATGCGGGGATATGGTATATTATCGCATTTTTACTGATCACATGACAAAACATGCTGTTGTCATTGGTCAACTAGGAACTGTATATCAATTGACATCGCGCAGGAAGTTCCCAGCGAATTTGATATCGCGCAGGAAGTAGTTTATCAATTTTAATTTTGAAGAATAAAATCTCACCTGAAGGAAATAAATGTCTCCCTTTTTTTTTTAAATCACAAATTTATAAAAGAAAAGTATTTGAATCAGAAAGATTAAGCTGTGCGATGAATAAAATCAAACTGTTCCCACCCAGCATTAACAGAGAAGTAGTAGAAAAGAATGTTACAATCTTACCGACTGAGGTAGTTGGAACAGCCATAAACAAAGCTGACCTTGAAAGTACCAGCAGTGGCGGCAGTACTTAGAAAACTGTGAGATCTCTTGCAGTGTTTCAGCGCACATCACTCACAAAAAGGCAGGAAATGAGCAGCCGATTTAAACAGTTCGCACCTGCATGAACCATTGTCCACCTTTCTTAGTCGTAGCCATACAACATCAACCGAACAACTTTCAGCATCTTTCACAGTCACAGCGCCGTCGGAGGACGCCATTTTGGATGCGTCGTAAGCGAGACGGAGCTTTGACAACATTATTATGCAGTCCGCAGATACCGACAAATACCTGGAAGCTTTCTTGGGCACAGAAAATGAGCCAGAGGACTTCGCTGATACTGCCTGGCGCACTTCAGTTCCTGCCATCGTTCAGAATTGCCAAATCGAACAGTCAAAAAGAGTACGACTGAGGAAGTAACTCAGTGGGACATTCTTCGCTGTTCCTTCGAACTGGCAACTCCACTGAAATACCCAAAAAGAGCCTCTTCGCAGCTTAACTTTATATTTTTGCCTGTACATTTAAATATGTACCCTTGACATTCCTGCCATATGGGTTGCACTGCTCTACACTGCCCAAAAAAGTGCTCGATGAAGTCGGTTTCGTTACAAAACTGACAAAGATTTGTTTGACGAATTCCCATCTTATGTAGCAAAATATTGGTGGGATATATATTGTGTAAAATTTTCCAATGCAATTGACGAAGACGGGTTTCTGTCGAACATTCGTTAGCTAATTTCCAGTGTTTATCTTCTAATGTAATATTTAATTTGTTCGACCAAAATCCAGCTGAGCTTGGCTCCTTTATCTCATAATTTAACATCTTTAGGCGAATTTGGCGTGGAGATAATTGTATAAATGGCATATGATCAGAACGGGCCTGACCCGTATCACGCAGTAATAGAGCTTTAATGGCAGTCTGTATTGCATTATATTCAAATAGGCGAGACTGTTTATATCCAGTTCGTTCACATATTTCCTCAAAAGAGCACATGTCGTTATCGTTAAAAACATCTTTAACAACGCATATTTTAGCCTTTATCCAGTCATTCATGTATAGCGTTTGCTTCCTGTACCTTATATTTGTATTATTCCATAAGGTTTGATTGCGTACACTTATCTGCTGTTCGTTACTGCTTATTTCTTTGATCTTGTGTTTATTGTTTAGCCAGGTGATAAAAGCTTGTTTCCAGAAATATTGCTTTATGGCACCTAGTCCTTTACAATTTTCTGCACTCACATTTGAGCGCAGACAGCATAAGCGTTCGCCCAGATTTAAAAAGGATGCTAATGGAATCTGTTTAGCCATGTTATTAGAAACAGACAATTTATTTTTTGGGGCCTGAAGATCTTGATACATTTGTTTTAATAGAGAAATAACAAGTACAACCACTAGCTGTGTCACTCGAATTTCTTTGTCAGGCTGAAACTTAGCTAAGAATAATACCTAATATACTGGAGCTGTTGCGTTGAAGTCTGCTGTGTGTGTCTGGGTCCAAAACAACTTTCACATTCTCATCTACACACTCACGTCACTCACAAGTATACAATTCTACCCACACAGGGCCGGACCAAGTTCGTTTGAGGGGGGAGGGGGGGGGGTCCAACTGAAGGCAGGGGTCCAGGGGCCGCTGAGGCCCCGGTGGGGTGCAGGGGAAACGCCCCTTTGGGGGGTCTGGGCGGCAAAACCTCCCAGAAGCCGAGGAAATGTTGCATTTGTGAGGTCATTTTTTGGTCTTTCCTTGCAACTGGGAATCAAAATTGATGTTGTTCATAATTTGAAATAGTTTTAGAAGACCAATAAACTAAGGGAGATGGGGGAAGAGCTTAAAAAGTCCACATAATTTTTTATTTTTTTCTCTGAGATGGCCAGGGGGTGGTGGGGGGGGGGGGGTCCGGAACCCAGGACCCCCCCCCCCCCCCCTAGATCCGGCCCTGCCACAGAGGCGTTCGGGGATGGGGGTCTCGCACTCGGGCGAATCACACCACAAAATACAAAGTATAACGTACACAGATTTTTCTATTGAACCAAAAAGCAAATTAAATCATGAATAAATCAATCAAGCAAAACTTCCACACAATGACACACTCACTCTCGGTTCACACTGCGCTCTGGGCGTGCACACTTGGCAGCACGCATACCGTTCCGACTCCGTTTGTCTTCCTGCAAGTCCAGCACAGGCACACGATTGTCCAAGAATCACAATAATCCTCGTGAATGTCACAGCGGGCATAGTAAGGTTACGTAGAAAAGTCCAAAAGGATGCGTTAATGGTGGTAATCCGGCACACACAAACACACACACACACACACACACACACACACCATAACACACTGACACACACACACACATTGACACACTGACACACACACACACACACACACACACACACACACACACACTCCGGTTTGGTAAGTTACCTGATAAATAATGTAGCCTGTAGATTTAACGGGGAGACTGATCAGACAGGAAGAGCAATACTTCCACATTTCCGATGTTCAGCGATAAACTTGTTTTCTTCGAGAGTTCGATCTTCGTGCGATTCTGGTGCGTTGTCACCAAGAACGTTAAAAAAACAACACGTGCTGTACAGGATATCATCATGATGCCTCTCTACAAAAACCAGGTCTAGAAACTCTTCATCTAAAGTCAGTCAGTATTAACCTCCTCAACACAATCCTCATCTTTTCCCATAGTGATTTCTGCCGCCAAAAAACATGTGGTTCTCAACTCACAAGACCGATGTGTCATTCCCTTGCGAAATTCAGATCTACCCCAACTACGTGCATTGATCTGAGCAATAAAATTTAGATGCGATAATCTGCAAACATCTCTTCAACACAATCTGCATCTTGTCCCATCGTGATTTCTGTCGGCAAAGAACATGTGGTTCTCAACTCACAAGACCGATTTGTCATCTTCCAGTGTGAAATTCAGATCTGCCCCAAGTGGCAAGTAGCCTACGTGCAATAAAATGTAGAAGCGATAATCTGAAAAAATTCTTTTCGCGTGAACGCTGCCACGCTGTCATCATATCAGTCCGATGTCATTTATCCAGGGCAGGGATGAACACACTTTTTCATCAGCAGTTTGATATGTTTATCCGCAGACTGCTTTCCATTACTTGTCGTCTGTTTTAGATTGACTCGTAGGGTTCTTCAGCCAGGCAAGAAGTGCTTGTTTACATTGACACGTTCTCACGCACGACATGTCGTAAATGCAAATTCTAACGATTGTTTTTTATTGCACTGATAGAAAATGTCGATAGTTGTAAACTTCTGCCATTTTCTAATGTTTATTTCATTATTTTGCATACGGATAATCTGTTACGACACGAAACGCGTTCTAAATCCGGGAAGAGAGGCTACTCCAGCGTACTTTCAGGTGTGTTCTAATACCTTAACTTTCTGAGCGTGTTTTTAATCCAAACATATCATATCTATATGTTTTTGGAATCAGGAACCGACAAGGAATAAGATGAAATAGTTTTTAAAACGATTTCGGAAATTTAATTTTGATCATAATTTTTATATTTTTAATTTTCAGAGCTTGTTTTTAATCCAAATATAACATGTATATGTTTTTGGAATCACAAAATGACGAAGAATAAGATAAACTTGTTTTTGGATCGTTTAATAAAAAAATTATTTTAATTACAAGTTTCCGATTTTTAATGACCAAACTCCTCACTCATTAGTTTTTAAGCCACCAAGCTGAAATGCAATACCAAACCCCGGGCTTCGTCGAAGATTGCTTTGCCAACATTTCAATCAATTTGATTGAAAAATGAGGGTGTGACAGTGCCGCCTCAACTTTTACAAAAAGCCGGATATGACGTCATCAAAGGTATTTATCGAAAAAATGAAAAAAACGTCCGGGGATATCATACCCAGGAACTCTCATGTCAAATTTCATAAATATCGGCCCAGTAGTTTAGTCTGAATCGCTCTACACACACAGACAGACAGACAGACAGACAGACAGACAGACAGACAGACAGACAGACAGACAGACAGACAGACAGACAGGCACACATACACCACGACCCTCGTCTCGATTCCCCCCTCTATGTTAAAACATTTAGTCAAAACTTGACTAAATGTAAAAAGCAAACAACCGAACAAACAAACGATTAACAGACTAAACAAACAAACAACAAGTCGCGTAAGGCGAAATTACAACATTTAGTCAAGCTGTCGAACTAACAGAATGAAACTTCTTTCTTTCTTTATTAGGTGTTTAACGTCGTTTTCAACCACGAAGGTTATATCGCGACGAAGAATGAAACTGAACTCACTGCATTTTTACAGCAAGAGCGTATACTCGTAGCAACATGTCACATGCCCTACACGAAAAGACAAGACTATAGACTTATGTTATTCAAACGTCAAGGATGCGTACAGTTCGTATGCACTGCCAGCTCTAGGACGGTCCGATCATAACATTGTAAACCTTGTCCCACGTTACCGACCACGTGTGCAGCGGGAATCGCCCATCACTAGGACTGTTTTTGATTGGTCGGGCGAGTCAATGGAAACCCTTAGAGGGTGATTCGATTGCACTGATTGGACAGTATTTGTGGACTCGTCCCGTGATGTTGATGAACTGAAACTGACAGAATGCGTAACCGATTATGTGTCTTTTTGTGTGGACAATGTTGTGCCGTTTTAGTGAAGGTGTACAGCAATACAAAGCCCTGGGTCACGAAAGATATCAAAGATGTGCTGAATAAGAAGAAGAAAGCTTTTAGAGAAGGGAATTGTAAGAACATGAGGGAGGTTTAGAGGGAGGTCCAGAGTTCGATAAGGAGGGGGAAGGAAGAGTTTAAGAGGAAGGTAGAGGGAAATTTCACGGGGAACAACATGAAGAAGGCATGGGAGGGGTTGAATGTCATGAGTGGCTACAAGGGGAAGAAGGGTGGGAGTAAGGAAAAAAGCAACGCTACGCAGTCAGATGCAAATGATCTCAACCAGTTTTATGCACGCTTCGATAAGCATGACTTCAGCGGGGAAAGGAAGGCAATGCGGGACAGGTTGACCAGTGATAGTGGGCTTACGGAAGGGGATTCCCCAATAGTGGTGACGGAAGAAGAGGTGGAGAGGGGGCTGAAGAATGTTAACTCTTACCAGTTCGCTCCCTTCCCCATCGTAAGCAAGCTTACGATGCCCCCCCCCCCCCCCTGTAGTTTTCCACTGACCAATTATCTAATTATCAAAAACATTGGTTTTTTTTTTACGTTGGATGGGTCGGACAGTGGATAAACTCATATGTTAGACACACTTTATGACAGAAACAAGCTGGGTTTTTGTTATAAGTTAGTTATAGGAATGCATTATTAGGCAAAACAAAAATTAGATAGTCTGTTAACGGTAACATAGGCCCAAAAAATAGGGTCGGTAGGTCGGGACTTTTTTTGCCCCCCCCAAAAAACATATTTTTAAGTTATTTTGCCAAAAAACAGACTTTTTTTTTCTTCTTTTTTCTCCCAAAAACATATTTTTAAGTTATTTTGCCAAAAAAATGTTTTTTCCCCAAATGCCAAAATAAAGTCTAGGGTTGCGGGAAAAAATAGGGTCGGTCGGGATACCGTAAACAGACTATTTTTTTTTGGGGGGGGGGGGGGGGGGGGCCTTAGGCATGCGTATGTAATGAAACGTCCAACTTTGAAATTTGGGTGGGGGTATTCAGGTGACAATAACTTTTTTGTTTATCAGCAAAACTCAATAAAACTTTGCTATGTTATGTAAAATGAATGCAAAAACAGACTAGTTACCAGCATATCTAAAATAAACTGAACACCAAAAAATTTCTTCTTTGTGTTTGTCACATGTTCAAAAAAATGGGCGTACAAATTTCAACAAAAATCATGTTGTCACCCCCATAACCTTTTTTACCTTTAAAGATAGCACAATTCTCTTTGCAAATATGAAAAGCTTATTCATTTTCCTTTCATTTGATATGTAACTTTCTATATTTCATTTAGAATATGACCCCAGATAGCCACTCGGCAAGTAGGCACCAAAAGCACTGTAAAATATGCCCTAAAACCCCCGAACTGGTAAGAGTTAATGCTAGCAAGGCGGGGGGACCAGATGGGATGATGCCCAAAGTTTTAAAACTATGTGCAGAGCAACTTAGTTATATTTTTTCAGTCATTTTTAACATGTCGCTTGGTGCTAGCACCGGCCCTATGGAAAACTTCATGCATTGTTCCTGTGCCAAAGAAAAAGACTGTGATAACCATGAATGACCTGAGACCTGTGGCACTTACTTCTGTTTGTATGAAAGTCTTTGAGAGAGTTGTTTTGTTCAAACTGAGTGATTGTGTGAAAGATTTTATTGATCCATGTCAGTTTGCATACAGGAAAAACAGGAGTGTTGATGATGCTGTGTTGAATGTTTTAAACTCTCATTTAGAAAAGCCTGGCTCTTATATTCGCTTGATGTTCTTTGATTTTTCCAGCGCTTTTAATACTATACAGCCTCATTTAATGGCGGAGAAGCTTTTTAGCATGAATGTCCCAGCAGCCACCATCCTCTGGGTTATGGACTACCTGACAAACAGGCCACAGTATGTTAGGGTGGGGGGGGGCAATCAGTTTCAGACACAATCTGCACAAACACAGGGGCACCACAAGGCACAGTCCTCTCACCTTTTCTTTTTTCTCTCTACACAGCAGATTTTAGAAGTTCTAGTGACTCCTGCCCCATGACCAAGTTTGCTGACGACAATGGACTGACCGGACTGATGACTGATGACGACGATTCTGACTACAGGCAGGAGGTAGATAGGTTTGTGGGGTGGTGTGAAAACAACTATTTAGAGCTTAATGTGGGGAAGACAAAGGAAATGATAATGGACAACAGGAGGGGGGAACATGTACACAGGGAGATAGTGATCAAGGGGGGGGGGGGGGGGTCGTAGAGAAGGTAGAGCAGTATAAGTATTTGGGGGTGATTATAGACAATAAGTTGACATGGAAACCAAACTCTGATGCCCTTGTGAAGAAACTCCACTCTCGCCTGTACTTTTTGAGAAAACTCAGGTCTTTTAACATCAGACAAGAAATCCTTCAGATGTTTTACACTTCAACGTGCAATAGTGTGTTGTACTTTGGCTCCGTGTGTTGGGGTGGCAACATCAACAAGCAAGACAGGGATAGATTAGATAAATTCATCAGGAAAGCAAGTGGGGTGCTTGGGAGGAAGCAGGACAATTTCATATCAACACATGAACGACGACTGACTGACAAGGTACAGAAGATTTTGGCTGACGACTCGCACCCACTCAGACCGGAATTTGACAGTAGACGGACTGACAGGAGCAACAGATTCAGACAACCAACCGCAAGATCCACACGCTACAGAAATTCGTTCATTCCATCTGCAATTCACATCTTCAATTCTCAGGTGGGGCGGTAGATGCTGGTGTTGTCGCTCTGATGCACGGGGTCAGTGTTCTGTATTGTTTCAGTATTGTTGATATTGTTGATTTTGTTTTGCATGATTATATACTCTTATTCTATGTTACGGATGAATTTTCAGGTAAGTGTTTGTGTGTATTTATGCTATATCAGAAAATATGCGTGCTCTGCTCTGTTTACTAACTAACTGTTACTCACACACAACACTCAAACAAGGCACAAAGACCAAACACACTTAATGCCCTTTGCCCTCGTACCTGTATTGTAACATCACAATAATACAAATATGTTATTTCTCATGCATTCTACAAATCACTTGCATTCATATATAAGAAGAATAATATCTTGACACACGTCGGAGACTAACTGTCTCACGTTAGATGAAGTTCTCGTTTCACACAATTCTTCTAACGTTTAGGGTTCCTGTTTAACACAGTGTCACTTTACGCACATCACTTGTCACGTAATACTTAGTTGACGACGTCTTCGTCTCACACAATCTTTCTGACGATTGTTTCTTCGGTGGCAGTTCACACATACAGTGACTCCACAATCTTACGATTATGTTCCTTCGGTGGCAGTTCACACATACAGTGACTCCACAAACTTAAGCGGGTACATACCCTGGATCCATACCACCCACGACGCAATACCGCTCGTGGTGGCTATGGGGTGCGGCTCCACCAGTTTCCAGTACTCCAGCGCTGTTACAACCCTGCGCTCTCAATCAACGATTCGTAGCGCTAAGGAGGGAATGCCCGTCTCTCTCTCTCCCGCTGTCGAGTGGTGCCATCCCTCACTCCGACCGGGGTGCTGCGTAAAAACTTTAGGCTACTTCTACGAAATAATACTGCTATTCTTTCTCAATACTGTTCAACTATCCGTCCACTAACTTATGCGGATATATTATTTACACCAGCTCATTTACAAGTAACTTCATTACCACAAGAACACACAACCTTCCTTTTCAAAATGGCTGACACAGCTCACGCTTCTCCAACCCAATTTACAACATGACTCTCACAGTCATTTCACCAGTCAATATTACTGAGCAAAATACAATTCAATAAATACCTGTATCTTTACAGCATAGAACCACTCATGATTCTTCCGCAACACTAGTCTTACGGTGTTCGACCTCAGTGTTCGGTGAGCAGCGTTATAGCCCAACGCGGAGACATCAGTCAAAACACGTCTGTCCTCTGCGACTGTCAGGCACGCTCTACTCTTCACATCCCACAAAGCTAACCTCTTTTCTCTCATTGGCCACAGCAGCCAATGGAGATACGCCTTACAAAAATAGGTCACGCCGTCAAGCCGTGATACTACAAGTATGGCAAGCCAATCTGTACACATTTGTTTAAACCATCCAATACTGAATTATGTACAAATCCATTTGTCACATTCTACTCTCTTAGACAATATGTGATAACCGGCAAGGTGCTGACTTTCGTTTGTGCATTGTTGATGGTGAATGCATGTTAATTTATTTTTAATATACTTGCTTATGTGATAACCAATGTGCTGTACTTTCTCAGTTTTGCTGATGTTATACGCTTGGTACACATATTTACTCATTTTCCTTAAGTAACATGTGATAACATTACTTCATAGCTAACCACATGATTTTACCAATGGCACAACACAAATCTCTAGCCTCCCTCTCTGAGATGCGTTTGAAGACAGACTGTTAAAAGAGAATAAATGTATGTACATAATTATGATAGAATATTGATGTATGAATTGAAGAAATGTATAAGAACACAAGAATGTATGAATGACAAAGAACAAATGTTTATTTTTGAATGTTTTATGTATGTTTTATTACGGACACAAAAGCTCAGCAATGCAATTTCTCTTTTAGAGATTAATAATGTTATTGTATTGTATTGTATTGTATTGTATTGTATTGTATTGCATCGTCAGTCCACCGCTCGATGCAATAGCAGTGAAATTGACAAGAAGAGCGGGGTAGTAGTTGCGCTGAGAAGGATAGCACGCTTTTCTTTATCTCTATTCTTTTTAACTTTCTGAGCGTGTTTTTAATCCAAACATATCACATCTATATGTTTTTGGAATCAGGAACCCACAAGGAATAAGATGAAATTGTTTTTAAATCGATTTCGGAAATTTTATTTTAATAATAATTGTTTGTATTTTTAATTTTCAGAGCTTGTTTTTAATCCAAATATAACATATTTATATGTTTTTGGAATCAGAAAATAATGAAGAATAAGATAAACGTAAATTTGGATCGTTTAAAAAAAGAATTTCTTTTTTCTTACAATTTTCAGATTTTTAATGACCAAAGTCATTAATTAATTTTTAAGCCACCAAGCTGAAATGCAATACCGAAGTCCGGCCTTTGTCCAAGATTGCTGGGCCAAAATTTCAATCAATTTGAGAGTGAGTTCTGTCCCTTGGGGATGGAAGACGTGATTTCTGAGCAGAGGGATTATTTCTCAAAAATGGACTAACATTGACAATTCCAGTGCGTGATAGTTTGAAAACGTGGTGCTAAAGGTAGTGTGAACACTCTAGCAAAAGCTTATTGACTGTCTGTGTGCATTTATTCGTCGTTGTTTGACATTTTGGGTACCGGTTCAACTGCCTTCAATCACTGAGTTGTTTTGCTACAGTTCAGCGGTCTGCTGCACTGTGTGTATGATAGGCTGCTTGTGTTACACGGGGTGTGCTTGTTGACAAGACTGATAGGCCTAAGGACGGTTATGCAGTCTGGCTATGGATATGGTGTCTGGGTTCACTAGAGCCAAAAGAGCTTTATTTTCACCGTTCTCTGGAAAGAAAGATCCTAAGAAGGCAAGGAGTGAAGCGATTGATTTGTGTGATCAAGATTGTTCAGATAACCAAGAGTCTCAAGCTGCAGTTTCTAACATGTCTATTGACGCTTCTTCGTTGCACGAGAATATTATTTCTCGCGTTACTGACGCACTCTCGATTTTCAAGCCAGCCGAGGGTCAAAGTGACGACCCTATATTGAAACTCATTCCAGCTCTGGCAACTGCCATTTCGGTGGCAGTGGGAGAGGTCATGAAAGGGGTAGTGAAGGAAGTGGAGGAGAGAGTGGCAGCAGCTGTGTCTACGGCACCATCGGTGCGAGAAGAGCGCTTGTTTGCTGCAGTACGTCATCTCACTTACGAAAATGATAAACTTCAGCAGTATTCTAGAAGGGAGAGTGTTCGTGTGTTCGGTGTGTCACAGTCGGACAGTGAGAGTGCGGAGGAGGTGGAGAGGAAGGTGACACACGTGTTCAAAGAAGCGGGTGTGGAGGTCAAGCCTGACGACATCGCTGCAGTTCACAGAGTAGGCAAGGGGAATAAAGGTCCTCGGCCAATCCTCGTGAAATTTGTCTCCAGGAGGAAACGCAATGAAGTGATGGCAAAGAAGAAGTGCCTGCAGTCAAAAGATAACTTCAAAAGAGTCTTCATCAACGATGACGTCACGCCACTACGGGCAAGACTCCTCGGCTACGTCAAGAGACTGGAGAAGGTGGAGAAGGCGTGGACCTTCGAAGGCAAGATCTACTGTTCCCTCAAGTCCCAGTCCGGGGATGAGCGTCAAAGGCCAGTCGCAGTGGAAACCCCCGACAATCTCTTCAAGTTGGGTGTGACCGGGGTGGATTATGCCGCCCTTGGTTTAACCCACCTCATCGAGCAGCCACTGCCTGTGGGTGGGGGGAGTCCTTCCCCTCGCCGCTAGGGGTGCCCAGGGGGCATTGTCGTGAGTGATGGTGGAGATGAGGGAGGTGGTGGCAGTGTAACGAATAGTGGTGATGGTGAGAAAGTGAGAGTCGGACTAAGGACTGAGCGCGCTGTTGATGAAGAGGGAGGTGGAGACAGGACTGTGCGTGGTGATGATGAAGAGGGAGGTGGAGGTAGGACTGTGCATGGTGATGATGAAGAGGGAGGTGGAGGTAGGACTGAGCGCGCTGTTGATGAAGAGGGAGGTGAAGGTAGGACTGAGCGCGCTGTTGATGAAGAGGGAGGTGGAGACAGGACTGTGCGTGGTGATGATGAAGAGGGAGGTGGGGAGAGGACTGTGCGTGGTGATGATAAAGAGGGAGGTGGGGAGAGGGCTGTGCGTGGTGATGATAAAGAGGGAGGTGGAGAGAGGATTTTTAGTGGTGATGATGAAGAGGGAGGTGGAGAGAGGATTTTGAGTGGTGATGATGAAGAGGGAGGTGGAGAGAGGATTTTGAGTGGTGATGATGAAGAGGGAGGTGGAGAGAGGACTCTGTGTTGTGATGATGAAGAGGGAGGTGGAGATAGGACTGTGCGCGATGGCGGTAATGATGAAGAGGGAGGTGGAGAGAGGACTTTGAGATGTGATGATGAAGAGGGAGGCGGAGAGAGGACTTTGTGTTGTGATGATGAAGAGGGAGGTGGAGATAGGAATGTGCGCGATGGCGGTGATGATGAAGAGGGAGGTGGAGAGAGGACTTTGAGTGGTGATGATGAAGAGGGAGGTGGAGAGAGGACTTTGTGTTGTGATGATGAAGAGGGAGGTGGAGATAGGACTGTGCGCGATGGCGGTGATGATGAAGAGGGAGGTGGAGAGAGGACTTTGAGTGGTGATGATGAAGAGGGAGGTGGAGAGAGGGCTTTGTGTTGTGATGATGAAGAGGGAGGTGGAGATAGGACTGTGCGCGATGGCGGTGATGATGAAGAGGGAGGTGGAGAGAGGACTTTGAGTAGTGATGATGAAGAGGGAGGTGGAGAGAGGACTTTGTGTTGTGATGATGAAGAGGGAGGTGGAGATAGGACTGTGCGCGATGGCGGTAATGATGAAGAGGGAGGTGGAGAGAGGACTTTGAGATGTGATGATGAAGAGGGAGGCGGAGAGAGGACTTTGTGTTGTGATGATGAAGAGGGAGGTGGAGATAGGACTGTGCGCGATGGCGGTGATGATGAAGAGGGAGGTGGAGAGAGGACTTTGAGTAGTGATGATGAAGAGGGAGGTGGAGAGAGGACTTTGTGTTGTGATGATGAAGAGGGAGGTGGAGATAGGACTGTGCGCGATGGCGGTGATGATGAAGAGGGAGGTGGAGAGAGGACTTTGAGTGGTGATGATGAAGAGGGAGGTGGAGAGAGGACTTTGTGTTGTGATGATGAAGAGGGAGGTGGAGATAGGACTGTGCGCGATGGCGGTGATGATGAAGAGGGAGGTGGAGAGAGGACTTTGAGTGGTGATGATGAAGAGGGAGGTGGAGAGAGGACTTTGTGTTGTGATGATGAAGAGGGAGGTGGAGATAGGACTGTGCGCGATGGCGGTGGTGATGAAGAGGGAGGTGGCGATAATACTTTGTGCGATGGTGGTGATGATGAAGAGGGATTGAATTGAATTGAATTGAATTGAATTGAACTTTATTTTACAAGGATTTAGATTTAAGGCTACGCCTTTTCTTACAATCTGTCCTTGGGACGCATAGACACACAATTATATAATAAAAAAAAAATAATAAAAAAATTAAAAATTAAAAAGTTAAAAAGTTAACCAACAAAAGGAGGTCGGAAAACGTGATAATAAAGATGACGATGATGATGATGATGAGGATAATGATGATGATTTTGATGATGATGATGATAAAGATGAGGCATGAAGAGCATACATATGTGGTTATTCATAAAATCAAATGCATACTATGCAGGTAATTATAAATACAAGCTGGTGGCAACCAAACATGTAGCAATAGAGTAACAAAAATATGTTCAGAATATACAATGCACAGCATATTTTTGAGGTAATACTAAGTTTGGTAAGTCAAAAGGCGTTAAACTACTCAGACATTAAGTGGTTTTTTACACATTTTTTAAAACTTTTTAATGACTTTAGGCGCTTAAAGGATGATGGAAGTGAATTCCAAACTGAAGTACCCGAAAAAGCAAGACTGGTCTTATACAGGTCAATTCGTGGAATTGGTGGGATCAAGTTGACCGACCCATATCTGTGGGTAGCTTTATTAAATAATGATGTAATGTAAATCGGCACTTTACCGTGATACAATTTATGCATGAACATGGCTTTGTTTAACTTGAGATGCTTTTCCAGTGGAAGAAAGTTAAGCATTTTTAATTTCATATCTGTTGAGGCATTATCCTTTACGATGAGTTTGGCCGAGCGACGATAGAGAGAGTCTAACTTTTTTCAAGTGGACATCACTGCTGCCATCCCAGAGCGTCGAAACATAATTAATGTGAGGCATTACATGAGCATGGTGGAACATTTCCAGAGTCCTTCTGTCGGTATATTGCTTTAACTTGGATAGGAGGAAAACGTTCTTGGCTACTTTCTTGCAAATATGCTGTAATTGTGCCTGCCACTTGAATTCACAATCAAGAATTACCCCTAAAACGCGATGCTGTTGAACTTGTTCAATTGATTGCGTACCAATAGTAAGATTTAGTTTGAGTGGAGAAATCTGATGTTTTTGTCTGGTTGCAATTACCATACTTTTAGTTTTTATTGGATGGACAAGCATAGCATTAGCACTACACCAGTTATTTACATCGTTTAAAGCTGTTTGAAGGGAGGACTCTATTACTGTAACAGACTTTCCACTTGAGTGAAGAGAAGAATCGTCAGCAAAAAAATCACTTCTTACATTACTGTCAGAAATGTGCAGTGGCAAATCATTGATATACAGACAGAACAAGATCGGCCCAAGCACTGACCCTTGAGGCACCCCGCATTTCACAGTCTCCTCAGTAGATATTTTACAGTTTAGGGCAGTATATTGAGATCTGTCCTGTAAATAGGAAGCAAAAAAGTTACACACTGAACTGTTTCTGAGATACAACTGTAATTTCTTCAGTAAAATTGAATGATCAACAAGATCAAACGCTTTTTTAAAGTCGAGAAACACAGCACCACTGATTTCAGATCGGTTTGTTGCAGACAACCAGGTGTCGCATAGCGTGGTAAGGGCGCTGTGACAAGAGTGATTTGTTCGAAAACCAGATTGAAATTGATGGAAAAGGTTTCTGCTTTCTATGTACGCGAGCAAATGTTTGTGAATATGTTTTTCCAATGGTTTGGATAAAATGGGTAATAAGGAAATGGGTCTAAAATTATTTGGGTCGGATAAATTTCCGCCTTTATGGAGTGGAATTACTTTTGCTCTTTTTAGTAAACTAGGTACAGTATTTTGCTTTATGCAGAGATTATACGCATAGGTGAGTGGCTCCACAATATATGGTAGAGCTAATTTGGCCAAGTAAGGAGGAATCTTGTCAGGACCCATGGACTTTTTATTCTCAAGGCCTTCTAGCGCCTTTCCTACCTCATGCACTGCCATGTCTGGAATAGTAAAAAAATCGTCCGGTTTACATTTGTCATTGCAAAAATCATGTAATTTTGTGAGAGAGACTTCAAGGTCAGAATCAGGACTGTCGCATTTTGCAGATTCATTTAGCTTATTGGCAAGGGACAAAAAATGGTTATTAAAATCTTCAGGGGAGATGGTTGTGGCAGACCGATTTGAGTTCTGTTTAGATTTACCTAATATGTTATTAACAGCACGCCAAACAGTTGCAATATCTTTCTTGTCCTCGATTAATGTAATGTATTAAAGTAATTTGCTTTTGCTTGACGTGGTGGAGATAGGACTTTGCGCGTTGGTGGTGATGAAGAGGGAGGTGGAGAGAAGACTATGTGCGGTGAGGATGAAGGTAGAGAAAGAAAGGTGAATGTTGATGTGTCACTTGGTGTTGATGGTGCTGATGATTTGTCTGATGTGCATGTGATGATGATGTTTTGCTTGTTGTTGATGATGTGTCTGATGTGCATGTGGATAATGAAATTAGATGTGATGATGTTTTGCTTGGTACTGAGGATGTGTCTGATGTGCATGTTGATAATGAAAATAGATGTGATGTTTTGCTTGGTGCTGATGATGTGTCTGATGTGCACGTGGATAATGAAATTAGATGTGATGTTTTGCTTGGTACTGAGGATGTGTCTGATGTGCATGTTGACAATGAGCATAGATGTGATGATGATGTTAGTATGGGTAGCGTTGACGTGGTTGATACGTTCGACGCATATGGTAGTGATATGTCTGGAAGTGATGCCTTGGGTGATAGTGTGGATTTACTTAGTAGTAAAGATAATGTTCTTTCCTGTTTATATCTGAACGTATGTGGAGTTATATCAAAATTGAAATTTCCTGATTTTGTAGAATTCATTGTGAAATATGATGTAATTTGTCTTAGTGAAAGCAAGCTAGATGACGTAGACAAGGTTGACGTGCCAGGTTATGTAGCATTTTATAAAAATAGAGGTAAATTTAGAAGAAAATCAGGAGGTATCTTAGTTCTTATACGTGAATGCTTCGCAGATAGTATCACTGTTTTTGAAGAAAGAAAGCTTTCTCATAAGATAACGGAAGACGTAAAGATGTGGTATAGATTTTTGGATATTGAATGTGAGAATGCCCTATTTTTACATTTAGTCAAGTTTTGACTAAATGTTTTAACGTAGAGGGGGGAATCGAGACGAGGGTGTGGTTTATCTGTGTCTGTGCATGTGTGCGTGTGTGTGTGTGTGTGTGTGTGTGTGTGTAGAGCGATTCAGACCAAACTACTGGACCGATCTTTATGAAATTTGACATGAGAGTTCCTGGGTATGATATCCCCGAACGTTTTTTTCATTTTTTTGATAAATGTCTTTGATGACGTCATATCCGGCTTTTCGTGAAAGTTGAGGCGGCACTGTCACGCCCTCATTTTTCAACCAAATTGGTTGAAATTTTGGTCAAGTAATGTTCGACGAAGCCCGGACTTCGGTATTGCATTTCAGCTTGGTGGCTTAAAAATTAATTAATGACTTTGGTCATTAAAAATCTGAAAATTGTAAAAAAAATATTTTTTTTATAAAACGATCCAAATTTACGTTCATCTTATTCTCCATCATTTGCTGATTCCAAAAACATATAAGTATGTTATATTTGGATTAAAAACAAGCTCTGAAAATTAAATATATAAAAATTATTATCAAAATTAAATTTTCGAAATCAATTTAAAAACACTTTCATCTTATTCCTTGTCGATTCCTGATTCCAAAAACATATAGATATGATATGTTTGGATTAAAAACACGCTCAGAAAGTTAAAACGAAGAGAGGTACAGAAAAGCGTGCTATCCTTCTAAGCGCAACTACTACCCCGCTCTTCTTGTCAATTTCACTGCCTTTGCCGTGAGCGGTGGACTGACGATGCTACGAGTATACGGTCTTGCTGCGTTGCATTGCGTTCCGTTTCACTCTGTGAGTTCGACAGCTACTTGACTAAATGTTGTATTTTCGCCTTACGCGACTTGTTTAAGTTGGGAAAGAAAGTGCTTGGTCGTGACACACTCTTTTGCGCTGTATATATTCCTCCTGAAGGCTCGCCTTATCTAAATAAAGATGTCTATAGTGAACTAGAGGAAGCATACATAAACTTTGGTGTGGAAAACGACTATGTTTGTTTTTTAGGGGATTTCAACTCTCGCACTGGGAATTTGAATGAAATTTTGTCCGATGATGATAAGTATGTAGAAGGTGTTGTAGATAATGGCTTTGATATCACGGATATTGGTGAGCGTGTTTCACAAGATAATAGAACAAATAACTTTGGATTTAAGTTAATTGACTTCTGTAGGACAACTGGTTTAATAATTGCTAACGGTAGAGCTGGTGATGATGCTAACCTTGGCAGATGTACTTGTACAGATAAAAGTGTTGTTGACTATTGTATTCTGTCAAGCAATTTATTTGTTAAAGTTGAAACTTTTGCTGTTTTGGATTTTTGTGAAATGTACTCGGACGTTCATTGCACGCTCGCCCTATCTTTCTTTAGGCGCGATGAGTCTGATAGAAACGATGAAAGTATTGATTGCGTGAATGACATGAGAAATCCAAATGAGAACTTAGAGCATATCGAAAATAACGTTGAATACACAAAACCAAATTGGAATGAAGGGAGTAAGTTAGCTTTCACAACCTCTTTAGATATTAGATATTAGTGATATTGATATTCAATTAACAAACATGTTGAGCTCTGTTATTAATGTGTCTGCAGAGGACATTGATAATGTAACTACTAATATATGTGACATTCTAAAGCGTTCTGCGGAAAAAAATGGAGTAATTAAGAAAAAGAATAAGATAAAACAAGTAAATAGTAAGAAACGAAAACCACACCAGCCTTGGTTCAATGCAGTTTGTAAAGAAAAAAGGAAAATATTTGTACGTGCAAAAAACAAAGTTAAGCGTTTTAGAAATAGTTTTTCTGAGCATGAAAAGAAGAATGCCTTTAAGGACTATAAAACAACAATAAAAAAAGAATGTAAGTTGTATCATAAAGAATTTGTGAAGAAACTAAGAAAAATGAAAACTTGCGATCCAAAGGCGTTTTGGAATGAGCTAAATAAGAATAAGAATAATAACAAAAGTACTAAGTTTCCTTCTTGCTCAGCATTTCTAGAACACTTTACAAAGTTACAGGAATGTGACGAAGATGATGTGGATGAAGAAAGAGATCTGTTAGGTGATATAGTGTAAATAATAAAGTTCTGAATGCACCCATTACAAAAGAGGAATTTATAAAATGTGTAAAAAAAATTGAAAAACAACAAAGCGTGTGGTCAAGATAAAGTTATTAATGAGTATTTGAAAGCCTTTAACGATGGGATGACTGATATTGTTGTTAAGTTGTTTAATGTTGTGTTACAGTCTGGTAATGTTCCTACTCAGTGGTCCATTGGCGAAATTATCCCGCTGTATAAAAATAAGGGTTCCCAAACAGACCCAACTAATTATAGAGGAATAACAATACTTAGCTGCTTTGGTAAACTATTCACTGCGATTTTAAATACCAGATTATCGACTTTCTTGGAACTTAATGATAAGTTAGGGCACGAACAGACAGGATTTCGTGCTGGTTTTTCAACATTAGATCATATCTTTACTTTGCATTGTGTTATAAATTTTTTTCTCCAAAAGAAAAAGCGTTTGTATTGTGCATTTGTCGACTATGAGAAAGCGTTCGATAAAGTTCGGCGAGCACTTTTATGGGAGGAATTAGTTAGCTTTGATGTTAATGGAAATTTTTTGAAAACTGTTAAAAATATGTATGATAAAGCAAAATCATGTATTAAAGTTAAAGGTGAATGTTCTGGTTATTTTCCTAGCATTTGTGGGGTCAGACAAGGAGAAAATTTGTCTCCTTTGTTTTTTGCTTTGTTTTTAAATGACCTAAAGCCGTATTTAGGGGAAACTATTGATGGATTGACTTCTCTCTCTAGAGAAGCTGTTTCTCTTGGTATAGATGATGCTGATGTGAATGTAATGTTTCAACTGTTTGTATTATTGTACGCTGATGACACTGTGATTTGTGCTGAGTCTGAAACGAAATTGCAAGAATGCTTAGATAAAATGCATGCATACTGCTTGAAATGGAAACTGAATATTAATGTTAAAACAAGTCGCGTAAGTCGAAAATACAATATTTAGTCAAGTAGCTGTCGAACTCACAGAATGAAACTGAACGCAACGCAACGCAGCAAGACCGTATACTCGTGGTCCATCGCTCACGGCATAGGCAGTGAAATTGACAAGAAGAGCGGGGTAGTGGTTACGCTATGCTGCATAGCACGCTTTTCTGTACCTCTCTTCGTTTTAACTTTCTGAGCGTGTTTTTAATCCAAACATATCATATCTGTATATTTTTGGAATCAGGAACCGACAAGGAATAAGATGAACGTGTTTTTGAATTGATTTCGAAAAAAAAATTTTGATAATAATTTTTATATATTTAATTTTCAGAGCTTGTTTTTAATCCTAATATAACATATTTATATGTTTTTGGAATCAGAAAATGATGGAGAATAAGATAAACGTAAATTTGGATCGTTTTATAAATTTTCATTTTTTTTTACAATTTTCAGATTTTTAATGACCAAAGTCATTAATTAATTTTTAAGCCACCAAGCTGAAATTCAATACCGAAGTCCGGGCTTCGTCCAAGAGTACTTGACCAAAATTTCAACCAATTTGGTTAAAAAATGAGGGCGTGACAGTGCCGCCTCAACTTTCACGAAAAGCCGGATATGACGTCATCAAAGACATTTATCAAAAAAATGAAAAAAACGTTCGGGGATTTCATACCCAGGAACTCTCATGTCAAATTTCATAAAGATCGGTCCAGTAGTTTAGTCTGAATCGCTCTACACACACACACACACAGACACACACACGCACATACACCACGACCCTCGTTTCGATTCCCCCTCGATGTTAAAATATTTAGTCAAAACTTGACTAAATATAAAAACGAAAGTCATTGTTTTTTCAAGGGGTAAAATAAGAATTATACCTAAATTTACGTATGATGATAAGCCAATTGAGGTAGTCCTTGATGTGATGTACTTAGGGTTACAGATTAATTATAATAATACATTTTCGGTAGCACAAACAAATTTGTATGACCGTGCGTCAAGGGCTATGTTTGCTCTTCTTCGCACATGTAGACAACTCTCATTGCCCGTGGATATACAGATTGATCTATTTGACAAAATGATTGTTCCGATTTTACTATATGGCTGTGAAATTTGGGGTTCAGGTTCTTGCGATTTAGCTACGAAGCTTCAGTTGCGTTTTTATAAGATAGTTTTCAAACTAAGAAAATCCACCCCTAATGCAATGGTTTTTGGCGAACTTGGAAAATATCCCTCAGATGTCAATATGAAATGTAGAATGCTCTGTTATTGGTATAAACTAATTGACCCAGTTAACAAAAATAAATTTTCAAGTGTTGCTTACAGATTTACCTATAGACTATATTCGCAAAAGATGTTTACTTCTGACTATCTGTCATGCATAGAAAAAACGTTAAGTGATATAGGTCTTTCTGGGTTTTGGATACAACAAGAATTTGTTTCTCAATATACATCTACTTGGTTTAAAGAAAAAGTAAAGCGGTGTTTATATGACCAGTATATTCACAATTGGTTCTCAGAAATGGATACAAAAGACATTTTTTGTAATTATAGAATGTTTAAAGATAGTTTTGTGTGTGGAGACTACATTAAATCCTTGTCGTTCCAAAAAGTCGTTACACTCATGAAATTTAGAACTACAAATAACAACCTGCCAGTACAGAAAGAAAGATACCTTAATATACCTAGAGCGAATCGCATTTGCAGAAAATGTACATCAGAAGATATAGGAGATGAGTATCATTATTTGTTTGTTTGTGACTTTTTCAATGAAAAAAGAGCAGAACTTATTCCACCATTCTACTGGAAAAAAACAAATTCACTTAAATACAAAAAAACTGTTTGTATCAAGAAATAAGAAATTGTTGACGAAACTCTTGGAATTTATAAAATTAATTAGTAGCAATTTTTCATAGTGCTGGGATTTGTTAACCGTATTTTCGTTTTGTGTCCCCCATTGCCAGGAATCAATGTGTGTGTGTGTGTTTGCATTTTCTGTACTATAATATTTTGTGTTCACTGTTTGTGTACTTTTGTTTTCCAAATATTTATTTCTTTTTTATATTTAGTCAAGTTTTGACTAAATACTTTAACATCGAGGGGGAATCGAAACGAGGGTCGTGGTGTATGTGTGTGCGTGTGTGCGTGCGTGCGTGTAGAGCGATTCAGACCAAACTACTGGACCGATCTTTATGAAATTTGACATGAGAGTTTCTGGGTATGATATCCCCGAACGTTTTTCTCATTTTTTTGATAAATGTCTTTGATGACGTCATATCCGGCTTTTCGTGAAAGTTGAGGCGGCACTGTCACGCCCTCATTTTTCAACCAAAATGGTTGAAATTTTGGTCAAGTAATCTTCGACGAAGCTCGGACTTCGGTATTGCATTTCAGCTTGGTGGCTTAAAAATTAATTAATGACTTTGGTCATTAAAAATCTGAAAATTGTAAAAAAAAAATAAAAATTTATAAAACGATCCAAATTTACGTTTATCTTATTGTCCATCATTTGCTGATTCCAAAAACATATAAATATGTTATATTTGGATTAAAAACAAGCTCTGAAAATTAAATATATAAAAATTATTATCAAAATTAAATTGTTCAAATCAATTTAAAAACACTTTCATCTTATTCCTTGTTGGTTCCTGATTCCAAAAACATATAGATATGATATGTTTGGATGCGGCCCAAGGACTGTTATGCCGGGGTGGAAGTAGAGATAAGCGCCTACTTCCCAAGAAATGCTCCAAATGGCTTCGTGTCTCCAAACACCTCTGACAGTCAAATCCAGCTCCTGGCCTTCACGTGGCGGGCCCTGTCTTCGACTAACAGGAGAAGGGATGCAGGCGGATCACTGGCGCCTTAAAACCAGCTGCTTCGGGCAGATGGGGCTCGTTAACCTTGGATGGTCGCTCATCTAGGAGAAGGACAACTCCGATTTCAAAACCCACACTGCCTTGTGTGCGCCTTGGGAAAGGCAAAGGCTACGAGAAGGAAAACTTCGACGTCAAACCCGGGTAGAGTGGACTCGACAGCCCAGCAAGGCAGCTACTCTTGGGGAGGAGGCAACCCTGAGTAAGAACCTCAACCACCGAAGACGGAAGACAGCAGCCAACTTGGCGTGGGGAGAAAATCGGCTGTCTACGCTCCCACGATAATATGGCCGTACAATTATCCTTGGATCGACGAACTGCGCAAGGTGTCCCGCAGCCAGACTGCGGACTTCCTGGCAGCCACTGGTCTGAGGATTTAGCACGGCCACCAACATCGAACGCAGAAGAAGAAGAAGAAGATATGTTTGGATTAAAAACACGCTCAGAAAGTTAAAACAAAGAGAGGTACAGAAAAGCGTGCTATCCTTCTTAGCGCAACTACTACCCCGCTCTTCTTGTCAATTTCACTGCCTTTGCCATGAGCGGTGGACTGACGATGCTACGAGTATACGGTCTTGCTGAAAAATGGCATTGCGTTCAGTTTCATTCTGTGAGTTCGACAGCTACTTGACTAAATATTGTATTTTCGCCTTACGCGACTTGTTTCTTTTTATATTTAGTCAAGTTTTGACTAAATATTTTAACATCGAGGGGGAATCGAAACGAGGGTCGTGGTGTATGTGCGTGTGTGTGTGCGTGCGTGCGTGTGTGTGTGTGTGTAGAGCGATTCAGACTAAACTACTGGACCGATCTTTATGAAATTTGACATGAGAGTTCCTGGGTATGAAATCCCCGAACGTTTTTTTCATTTTTTGGATAAATGTCTTTGATGACGTCATATCCGGCTTTTCGTGAAAGTTGAGGCGGCACTGTCACGCCCTCATTTTTCAACCAAATTGGTTGAAATTTTGGTCAAGTAATCTTCGACGAAGCCCGGGGTTCGGTATTGCATTTCAGCTTGGTGGCTTAAAAATTAATTAATGACTTTGGTCATTAAAAATCTGAAAATTGTAAAAAAACATAAAAATTTATAAAACGATCCAAATTTACGTTTATCTTATTCTCCATCATTTGCTGATTCCAAAAACATATAAATATGTTATATTTGGATTAAAAACAAGCTCTGAAAATTAAATATATAAAAATTATTATCAAAATTAAATTGTCGAAATCAATTTAAAAACACTTTCATCTTATTCCTTGTTGGTTCCTGATTCCAAAAACATATAGATATGATATGTTTGGATTAAAAACACGCTCAGAAAGTTAAAACAAAGAGAGGTACAGAAAAGCGTGCTATCCTTCTTAGCGCAACTACTACCCCGCTCTTCTTGTCAATTTCACTGCCTTTGCCATGAGCGGTGGACTGACGATGCTACGAGTATACGGTCTTGCTGAAAAATGGAATTGCGTTCAGTTTCATTCTGTGAGTTCGACAGCTACTTGACTAAATGTTGTATTTTCGCCTTACGCGACTTGTTTATTTATATTTTGACTGAAGAAAGGATACTAAATTTATCAGGATACCGCCCCGACTGGACAATTACGTGATCGAACTGCCTACAGTTTTTAGTCATATTATATAGCACCTCGGGTTTCCTTTTGCCCGTGAGGGTCAATTAGTTATCCCACCGACCTGAATTATGGAGAGGATCGAGCCTGGGTTGTACTACAGCCTCACACATAATTTCATTGAAATCGGTTCTCAAACATCGGATATCTATTTGCGGACAGACACACAGACACACAGACACACAGACACACATACACACAGACAGACAGACACAGTGAAACCTATAATACCGTCTTTTAAGGGGCGGTATAATAACTTGAAAATCAAGCGTCCATAGTAAACCCTTGGACTAGTGAACCCTCGGACTAGTGAACCCTCGGACTAGTGAACCCTCGGACTAGTGAACCCTCGGACTAGTGAACCCTCGGACTAGTGAACCCTCGGACTAGTGGGACGTTCCCTCCAAAAATATATAGATATGATATGTTTGGATTAAAAACACGCTCAGAAAGTTAAAACGAAGAGAGGTACAGAAAAGCGCGCTATCCTTCTCAGCGCTACGAATACCCCGCTCTTCTTGTCAATTCCACGTGCACTGCCTTTGCCACGGG
Organism: Littorina saxatilis; assembly: GCF_037325665.1. Taxonomy (NCBI): domain Eukaryota; kingdom Metazoa; phylum Mollusca; class Gastropoda; order Littorinimorpha; family Littorinidae; genus Littorina; species Littorina saxatilis. The sequence goes on along the minus strand of NC_090253.1, from coordinate 45,218,592 downwards.
CGGTGGAGTGACGATGCTACGAGTATACGGTCTTGCTGCGTTGCGTTGCGTTCAGTTTCATTCTGTGAGTTCGACAGCTACTTGACTAAATATTGTATTTTCGCCTTACGCGACTTGTTTTATTTTCTATTTTTCTTTTTGTTTTCGTTTTTTTTTTATCACTTGGTACTTTGTGCATTTTTGAATTTGCGAATATTATTTATAATGCCCCTGGGTAATGAACAATAAAACTTGACTTGACTTGATTAAAAAATGAGGGTGTGACAGTGCTGCCTCAACTTTTACAAAAAGCCGGATATGACGTCACCAAAGATATTTATCGAAAAAAAGAAAACAACGTCCGGGGATATCATTCCCAGGAACTCTCACGTCAAATTTCATAAAGATCGGTCCAGTAGTTTGGTCTAAATCGCTCTACACACACACAAACACAGACAGACACACACACACACACACACACACACACACACACATACACCACGACCCTCGTCTCGATTCCTCACCCTACGTTAAAACATTTAGTCAAAACTTGACTAAATGTAAAAACATACATACAAACGAACATAACATAAGAGAGAGAGAGAGAGAGAGAGAGAGAGAGAGAGAGAGAGAGAGAGAGAGAGAGAGAGAGAGAGAGAGAGAGAGAGAGAGAGAGAGAGAGAGAGAGAGAGAGAGAGAGAGAGAGAACTCAGAACTTTATTACATAAGGATAAAGGTTTTAGGCTTAGCCTAATCTTCCAACCTGTCCTTGGAACATATACAGAGAATAATTGTAAACGAAAGCAAAGACTGCGCACATACACACCGAGAGAGAGAGAGAGAGAGAGAGAGAGAGAGAGAGAGAGAGAGAGAGAGAGAGAGAGAGAGAGAGAGAGAGAACGAACGAACGAACGAACGAACGAACGAACGAACGAACGAACTTTATTACTCAAGGATGGAGATTTTAGGCTCACGCCTAGTCTTACAATCTGTCCCTGCTAAACTAAGACATAACAAGTCGCGTAAGGCGAAAATACAACATTTAGTCAAGTAGCTGTCGAACTCACAGAATGAAACTGAACGCAATGCAACGCAGCAAGACCGAATACTCGTAGCATCGTCAGTCCACCGCGCACGGCAAAGGCAGTGAAATTGACAGGAAGAGCGGGGTAGTACTTGCGCTGAGAAGGATAGCACGCTTTTCTGTACCTCTCTTTGTTTTAACTTTCTGAGCGTGTTTTTAATCCAAACATATCATATCTATATGTTTTTGGAATCAGGAACCGACAAGGAATAAGATGAAAGTGTTTTTAAATTGATTTCAAAAATTTCATTTTGATAATAATTGTTATATATTTAATTTTCAGAGCTTGTTTTTAATCCGAATATAACATATTTATATGTTTTTGGAATCAGCAAATGATGGAAAATAAGATGAACGTAAATTTGGATCGTTTTAGATAAAAATATTTTTTTTTACAATTTTCAGATTTTTAATGACCAAAGTCATTAATTTATTTTTAAGCCACCAAGCTGAAATGCAATACCGAAGTCCGGGCTTCGTCGAAGACTACTTGATCAAAATTTCAACCAATTTGGTTGAAAAATGAGAGCGTGACAGTGCCGCCTCAACTTTCACGAAAAGCCGGATATGACGTCATTAAAGACATTTATCAAAAACATTAAAAAAAATGTTCGGGGATATCATACCCAGGAACTCTCATGTCAAATTTCATAAAGATTGGTAGAGTAGTTTGGTCTGAATCGCTCTACACGCACGCACACACGCACGCACACACACACATACACCACGACCCTCGTTTCGATTCCCCCTCGATGTCAAAACATTTAGTCAAAACTTGACTAAATGTAAAAATAAAGACAATAAAAGGACAATTGTCAATCGCAATCATACAGTATTACTAATTTTAAACATTACCTATACGACTACATAATGCATAATAGAACATTAAAATGTACATGTATCTACTATATAATACAAAGAAAACGAAAATTCGACTCGCACACACACGCGCGCCGCATGCCTGCAATCACGTTCGCACTCAATACAACACACACACTCACACACACACATACATACACGCACACACACACACACACACACACACACACACACACACACACTCACACACACACATACATACATACACACACACACACACATACACGCACACACACATACACACGCACGCACACACACATACGCACACGCGCACACACACACAACAACAACTTCATCATCATCATCATCATCATCATCATCATCATCATCCTGATCATCGTCAACATCATTATCATCATCAACAAAATATATATAGGTTAGTGATAGCAATGCATTCTTGCTAGAAACAGTTTCGGAATGTAACTGTTCGTGACAGCAGATATTTGCGAAGCTGCGATTTGAAGTGTTTAATCGTGCTTGACCCCTTTATCTCACATGGTAGCGAATTCCAAATTGTTGAGCCCGAAAACGCTAAACTGGTTTTATATAAATCAATACGGGGTAGCGGGGAAATTAATTTGTTTGAGCCATATCTGTCTGTTGCTTTCTGAAATAATGATCGCATGTACTGTGGGGTCTCGTTTATTTTTACCTTAAACATCAAAAGCGCCTTATTAAAAAATAACTGATCTTTAAGTGATAAAAAATTAAGAATGCTAAGCTTTTGATCTGTTGATGTTTGTGGACCCGGCATGATAAGTTTGGCTGCGCGACGGTGAAGAGAATTTACTTTTTTTAAGTGAACATCGCTACAACCATCCCAAAGTGTAGATGCATAATTCAGATGAGGTAAAATATGACCAAAATAAAACAACTTGAGTGCTGAGGTATCAGCGTAATGCTTTAATTTGGAGAGAAGGAACAAGTTTTTAGATAAGGTTTTGGTAACACGTTTGAGGTGGGACTGCCACTTTAATTCAGCGTCTATTGTGACCCCGAGAACACGATGGCTGGTTACTTGCTCAATGGGTGACTCATTTAAACTGAGATGAAGATTCAGAGGAGCGAGTTGGTGTTTCTGTCGTGTTGTGATCACCATGCATTTAGTTTTGCCTGGGTGTATAATCATTGAGTTTTGTTTACACCAATCAAATATGTTGTTCAAACTCGTTTGAAGAGAGGTTTCTATAGATTGTAAACTTTTACCGGACGTGTAAAGAGACGAGTCGTCTGCGAAAAGGTCATTAATAACCGTCTTGTCTGATATATAGAGTGGTAGATCATTAATGTAAATGCAAAATAAAAGTAGGCCCAAAACTGAACCTTGTGTGGGACGCCGTGCATGAGCCGTCCTATCGAAGAACGGTTACCACTAAGGGAGACAAACTGCGTTCTGTTCACTAAATAAGAACGAAAAAAAGGTAAGTAGGATTCGTCGCCTAAATAACAAGATAATTTCTTTTACAGAATTGTGTGATCAACAATATCAAACGCTTTCTTAAAATCGAGGAAGACGGCTCCGACTGTTTCCGAATGGTTAATGGCAGAGAGCCATGTATCGCATAGTTTAACGAGAGCTGTGTGACACGAATGTTTAGGGCGAAATCCTGATTGAGATGGAGCGAAAAGACCACGCCTTTCCATGTGCAGAAGCAAGCATTTTTGTACATGTTTTTCTAATGGTTTTGATAGAACAGACAATACCGAAATTGGCCTAAAATTGTTTATGTCGGTTAAGTCTTTTGTTTTGGGAAGTGGAATTACTTTTGCGGTTTTAAATATTTCTGGTAACACATTTCGGTCAATACATAAGTTGTACGCATACGTAATTGGCTCAACAAGAAAGGGTAACGCTAACTTGAGTAAGGAAGCGGGTATGTTATCGGGTCCCATTGACTTTTTATTACTCAAGTCAGTTATTAGTCGCCCGACATCGTGGACTGCAATGAATGGGATGTTAAAAGGTTCAACTTCTTTCATATTGGCCTGGCAAAATAATTGAAGAAATTGTGGGCATTCATACTCGCTTTTGTCATTTACCCTGTAGGTAGACTCCAAAAGTTTACTAGGAAGAGATAAGAAATAATCATTAAAGGCACTGGGTGAAATACCAACCGAAGTTGAATGTTGTCGGGTTTTTGATTTTGCAGTTACTTCGTTTATTGCTCTCCATAAGGAAGCAGTATCTTTCTTCTCAGAAACAAGTTTATTAAAATAATGCCTTTTGGCCCGGCGCACGAGGTCTAAGACCTTATTTCTTTGTTTCTTGTAATCAGCTTTTAATGTGTTCTCTTTATAGAAATCGCGAAGAGCCATAGCGTTTATAATGTCGTCATTTAACCACGGGGGAAGTGTGGGGTGCTTAACCCTCTTTTGGCGCAACGGTGCATGCTTATCAATAATTGGCAAAAATGCCTCATACAAAGCAGAAAAGGCATTATTTGGACAAGGATGATTGGAAATAAGATGAAAGGGCACAGAAGCAATGTCTCGCAAAAAATCCGTCTCATTGAAATTTTTAAAGGATCTGTACTCAATTGTTGTATGGCCCTTAGGCGGACGTTTTGGTAATTTAAAAGACCAAGTGCAAAAAATAGGGCTATGGTCACTTATACTTTCATTGGATACAAACACTTTAGAAACACTGCACACATTGTTTGTGTAAATATGATCAATTAACGTTGCACTAGTACTGGTTACTCTTGTTGGATCTTTGATTAATTGCTGAAGACCAAACATCGATGTAGTAGAAGACCATGCATGTTGCGGTTTATTTAAATCATAATTAAAATCACCCAAGAGGAGAATGTTAGAATTACAGTTATTAACGTTGTCCATCATGCGCACAAAATCGTCAATCCATGCAAGTGAAGAGGCTGGATTTTTACCCACTAACACAGAAGGAGATTTAGAGTGTTTTATCTCCGTCCAGATGCACTCCACATTCTCTGACTCTAAATCAGTTCTCCTTCTTGTGATTTTCACAATACTGTCATGGATGTAAAGCACAAGTCCAGTATGACTAGACTGGTTGCTGTCGCGTCTTAAAATTGTATAGTTTGTAATGTCAATAGAGGTGTCGTCGATCCTGGAATCAAGGCGAGTTTCGCTAAGTCCAAACAAATGAATTGGCTTTTTTGGTCGGTTTAACATTAAGCACACATCTGGAACTTTGTTAAACAAATGATAAACGTTAAGGTGTCCTATACGAAGGCCAGATGTAGAATCACCCAACGGCATAATTAGGTCACAATGTAGGTCAGATCAGAGACAAGTATTTTCCTTTTGTCACAGTAAAACCGGACAAGAAAAAGGAAAAGCAAATGTCAGTGTCTACCAAGGCACTTAATGAAAACTGCAACAGAGAGTTAAAAAAAAAAACGAAAAAACGAAACTCAGTGTAATTCCAGCACACAAGAATACTTTTGCAGAACAAGTACCACGGGTAGCAAAAGTAGAGAATAAAATTCATCAGAGAGCTCAGCAGTATTTCTTTTCCAGATCACACCTTACGTGAGTGTTATCAGGAAAGGGCCCTTTTGGGCTTCTACTCGGCACACAGAGACACTTGACGAACCAGCATCTACCCTACGCTACACACCTTCAAGACACAGATTCCGAAACAAAGCACAAATTACTATTACACAGATATAATTGGACCAAGCCAGCTTCTCCTCTACACTACACACAGTTGCCAAAAGACAAGCCACACATTAATACGGCATGGCGATTGGTTGCTGGAAGCGAAAGGCCTGAAGGTAATTAACATAGGCCTGCATTACTGCTGGGTGTACAGGCGGCGGTACGATTGGACGGGCGGAGTCAGGAAGCACATTGTTGAACGCCGTAGGTTGGAGGTGACGTGGGGCGGGGTCAGACATCTGATAGGCGCCAACGCCATGTTGCATACCTGTCATTGGGCCTCGGACAGGGCGATAGTCTCCCTCCTCGAAGTAGGACCCACTCGGTGGGACGGGGGCTGCAACCACAGCAGGGGGTAGCGCTGCTCTGAAGTCGGGAGGTGGCGGCGGCGGATGGTGCGGAACGAAGTGTCCAGGCGGGAGGGTCGGCGTGACGTCCTGATGACGAGGTGTAGAGGAGATGAAGGGGGGAGCGTTCCACTGTTGATCACGCTGTTGCAGGGGCGTGACGTCCTGATGACGAGGTGTAGAGGAGATGAAGGGGGGAGCGTTCCACTGTTGATCACGCTGCTGCAGGGGTGGGTACTCAGCGTCGTAGTGATGACTTGGAGGGTTCACAAGGCTTCTGGGCTGACCGTAACCATCTTGTTTGGAAGCCATTTGGGGGGGGGGGGGGGCGGGGCGTGCTGTTTGCGGGAGATGGTTTGCATGGGAGGACGATGTTGAAAGGGGAAAAGTGTTTCAGCCAACCTGGCTGTCCCCTTAGGGCTGGGGTGAATCCTGTCCCTGTACAGGGCCAAATGAGGAGCCCCATTGGCTGTCTGAAAGATCGGAGTAGAGTTGACGAGTTGAACACCCAATCGTTCACAGACGTCGGCCAAGTTGGAGTTGGACGGGCTAATCAAATCATTGAGGGGGGAGCGGCCTCTGGCAGGGAGAATAGATGACGCATGGAGACTGGCTAGAGGAAAGGCGTGACGTAGAGACATGACTAGCTCAGCCCAGTGGTCGCTTGTAACCTCTGTTGACGTCTGCATGCAGGAGTTAACTCCGACATGGAATGTCGCACGTCTAACAGAAGGCACAGGTTCTATGTGTTTTGCTCAGTCATTCAAGTCCTGTACTGTCATTCCCGACACGCACATTTTTTGGGGGGAGTCGTGCGGTGACGGTAGAGACTTACTTAGGCAAAAAAAAAAAAATTGTCTGTTTAGGGTAACCCGACCGACCCTATCGATTTGGCGCCGACCCAAAAACTTTTTTTTGATTTCAAAAAAAAAAAAAAAAAAAAAGAGGTATAAGAATGCTTAAAAGAGACATTTGGCGTTTCTTTCTCTCCCTTTCTCTCTGTTTTATTTATACGTTAGTTTTGAAACATGTGTTCATCAAATATAAGAAGTGAATGTTCAGCCAACATAGCATTTACAAAAAAACAAAAAAACAAAAAACAAAAAATTTACCTACCTACCGACCCTACTTTTTTTGGTCATGTTACCCTAAACAGACAATTTTTTTTTTTTGGCCTTAAGTCAATAGATTTCACTGTTGAGTCTCCCAGTAAAAGGAACGTTGTGCTGGCACCAACAGCAAAAGCGTGAAGCTTCTCCGGGGGGGAATGACGTCTCCAGTTCTCTTTAACGGGGTCCTGCAGGGCTTCACTACAGCCTCGGGGAACTGCATTGTTTGAGGAAGAGGAGGGAGATATGACACAGTTGAGTGGCGCTGACACGTCCGACGAGGCTGAGTTCACCAGTCACCTGTTTTTACCCCCCCAAAACTCAGAGAGAGAGAGAGAGAAAGAGAGAGAGAGAGAAAGAGAGAGAAAGAGAGAGAGAGATAACTCAGAGAGAGAAAGAGAGAGATAACTCAGAACTCAGAATGGTTTATTACATTAAGGCCACAGAGAGAGAGACAGACAGAGAGAGAGAGAGAGAGAGAGAGTGAGCGAGCGAGTGAGCAAGAGAGAGAGAGAGATAGAGAGACACACACACACACACACACACACACACACACACACACACACACACACACACACACACTGAAACAGACACACACACGCACACACATACACCGACATACATATACACGTACACAAACCAGGAGTGAGAGCGAGAGAAAAAAGGAGAAAGAGAGAGTCGTCAGTAAGGAGTGGTATTGACACGTAGCGATAATGACACGTAGCGCTAAAAGATGTAGTGCTATCGACACGTAGTGATAATGAACGAATGATAGCGACTCATCGACAAATTATTTGTAGCACTAATCAACGTAGCGATAGCGGCACGTAGCACAAATGACACGTAGGACAAATGACACGTAGCACAAACGACACGTAGCGCTAGCGATACGCACCCAAAAGTCTGCCATAAATTCAAGACATTGGTACCTAACTCACGATCGTATTCATCCACAAAATAACTCCAGCTTACTTGTTCAGCCCAAGAAGAAAACGTTTTCTTTCGGATGGATATGTTTCACTTAAAAAAACAAGAGGCGAAGCCTTCAAGGCTCACGTAAGAAATCAACAAACAGTAACACAAACTCAATCACTCCGTCACACATACACACACACAGTAAGCATAGGTGACACGGTGCAAGAGTGCGAGACACTAGATCTAAATCTGTCTGTCTGTAGCCTACTTACGCGGACACGACTGCCTGAGATGGCCAGATCGACACTGCGCATTTGACAGCGCTGCGCTTCCTCGCGCAGACACTGGAAACACGCTGTGCAGATTAACCCGTAGGAAATCTCCTTTGGTATCTTCTTTATCTATTTTTCTGGAGCTACGAAACCGAACAATGTGAAATCGTCTTCTCCGAATCGGCGAACTGCAGCTCGGTGATAACTGTATCTTTACCATGTGCACTCCTTCACGCGATCTGACCTAACCTTGACCCTTGACCTGGTTTACATACCACACACACGACACAAACCAGTCACCTGTTTTTACCCCCCCAAAACCCCCCACCACCCGTTTTCTTTGGATACACACTTTAACTACATACGTGCCGACGAAATGTTGATCATTGCTTCAATACTTTGAAGCTGTTGCTTAAATAATAACCAGGTAAAATTAGTATTTCGGTGTTCAGTCAAATGTTAAAGTTTCTACCACAGACATACACACACACACGCACGCACGCACAGACAGACAAAGTTACGATCGCATAGGCTACACTTACGTGAGCCAAAAAGTAATATAAACCAAACTAACATTCGAAAAGTGCAGACTATCTTTGAAAGGTTTTATTAATTACAGAACGATCATTGAAAGTGTTTCACTCTGCTCAGGCAGAATAGCCAGTAGTGTCATGTAGCATCCATGCCGCGGCTGCAATTGCGCGGAGTGACCGGAACTTTGGGGTCAGGCAACATCTGGTAAACGTTGTGTTGCGGGTGTGTGTGCCGTAAAGGAATGAGCGGTGCGTGGACATTATCTTTCTCGTGTCTTTAGCTCCGCCCAGTCCACCACGACTGACAGCCGTTTGATTTTGAATTCAAATTTGGTGAGTGAATTTTTTTCTGAAAGTACGTTATCCAGGGCTTATTATACACACTTTTTGGGGTGCATGTATGGTGTACACCTTGAAATGTTTGCCTGACAAAAATGGTGCTTTTGAGTTTGGTATAGACAGAGTATTTTTGAAAATAATATTTCAAGTTAGAGCTCGTTTCGTGAAAAGGGTTGGACATTAGTCTGAAGTGCCACGCGCCGCTCTGCTTTTATACCCGACCCTCGGCCTTTAGAAGCGGTAGTTGACCGCGAAGAGGCAACGGCGGAAATAAGCCGTCGTTTTTTTTGTATAATTCAAGCGTCATAATTATTAGAGTCCCTTGGTTAAGGTGTAGGACCAAATTACCGACCGGGTGGGAGCCAGCTGCTGGGTCGGATTGCAACCACTCCGACCGCCCGCTGGCTCCCACTCGGTTGATAACTTTCTCGTGCATAGTTGGCAAAGCCACGGTACTGGACTCGTGACCCTAGGACGATCCTGGTTCGAACCCAGGCACAGGCAGAGACGAAGGCCCGGCGCAAGCTAGCCATACTCAGGAAGCTGGCAGGTACCACCTGGGGAGCGAACGAGAAGATACTGAAGACAGTATACCAGGGAACAATCAGACCCCACCTCGAGTACGGCTCCACAGCGTGGTCAACCTCAGCCAAGACAAACCTGCAGACCCTTGACCGTGTGCAAAACCAGGCCCTCCGACTCATCACCGGTGCAATGAAATCCACGCCCATCAAGGAAATGGAGAAGCTTACCACCATCCAACCCCTCTGTCAGAGAAGAGAAGCCAAGACTATGGTACAGGCCGAGAAGCTCAAGTGCCTACCCGACCACCCCATGAAGCACAGACTGAGCAACCTCACCAAGAACCGGCTTAAACGGAGCAGTTTTGTACACGAGAGCAAGAGACTTTCTCGACAGTACAGGGAAGTCCTTCCACAGAACACTCTACCTCTGACTCAAGAAGAAGAGGAAACCCCCAAGGCAACAGAGAAACCAGGCATCCAGATCTGCACCAGTGTTCCACATGTTACCTCAGGAGAAGATCAGAATGACACAGCTCGACAGGCACTCACCTTAGCCCTGATCGACGAACAGTACCCAAAAGAGGCGTGGATCCATGTATACACCGATGGATCAGCAACTAACGCCGTGCTCAATGGAGGTGCAGGCATTCTCATCCAGTTCCCTGGGGGACATACAGCTACATCCAGCGTTGCCACTGGCAAACACTGCACAAACTATAAAGCAGAAGCAGAAGCTCTCATGCAGGCCGCCTCCTTCGTTCAGGATTCCGCAGACCCTTGCTACCAAGTTGTCTTCCTCTCGGACGCCCTTTCAGTCCTTCAGGCCCTAGAGAACGACAAACTCCCACAGCTGGCCAAAGCATTACAGATGGTCAGACAAACCAGAAGAGTTGTCCTCCAGTGGATACCAGCACACTGTGGGATACCAGGAAATGAAAGGGCAGATGAGCTGGCAAAAGAAGGAGCCGTGGAAGACCAACCTGAAAACAGTGTCAGCTTTAGTGAGCAGAAGACAATCATCAAGGCATTGATGAGGCCAAGGACAAACAGAGATGACTACCACACAATGTCCAGAGAGCAGCAAGTCAACCTCATCAGGCTGCGTACTGGCCACAACAGGCTCAATGCTCACATGAACCGAAAGTTCAAGCTGGCGCCATCACCAACCTGTGCCTGCGGTCAAGAGGACCAAACAGCGGAACACATCTTACAGCGATGTCCCTTACTAGATGAGGAACGAAAAGAAGTGTGGCCGTCACCAACTCCCTTGCAGACCAAACTATACGGCAGTCGACAGGACTTGGAGAAAACGACAACATTTATCACCAGTGCTGGACTGATTGTGTAACCTCTGCGAACGCCAAGAAGAAGAAGAAGAAGAAGAACCCAGCCTGTGATGGACACGGGTCAACATTATGCGCAAATCTGAGACGGTATCCATGGAGATGTTGTGGCACGGAAAAGACCGATAATTCTGTCAGAAAGCGCGGGTGGCTGATAACAGATAAAAACGCATATAGGGGAAGGGCTCCTAATATGGACCGGCTCCTAATATGGACCACCTTCAGTTCTTAAACTAGCGGCGCTAGAGCGCTCAAAACAATTTCATTCGCTGTATTCACCCTCTCTGGATAACTTGCACATGTCAAAACAAAATACCCATGGGTATAGGCGGAGCCTATTTTCAGTGACCGATAGGTCTCAAGTTACCTAGTCTGGTGGATGCAGTGGCCAAGGCATTCCGCTTGATTAAACAAGCCAACAGCAGACTGCATACCTCTCCTTGGTGTGTTTGCCTTTCTTGGAGAAAAACTCAAGCTCTCCTGAGGAACCTCGCGGTAAGCGAAAAGCAGTGCTGGGATGTACCTATCCCACGTGCGTGGTTTCTCTTGAGCTAGTTTCCTCAGCATGGTTTTCAAGGTACCATTGAACCTTTCCACCAGTCCGTTGCACTGAGCATGGTAGGGCGTAGTAAAATGCTGCTCGAGCGATAGCAGTCGTGCTGCCTCTGCCATCACTCCTCCCGTGAACTGAGTGCCTCTGTCCATGAGAACCTCTGATGGAATTCCCAACCGGGACCACATGGTGACCAGTTGTCATGAAGTGGATTGTAGTGTGAATAAATGATTTCTTTTCTGTAAACGTGTTCTGCCCTATCTTATTATACTGACTTCAATCTTCACACCCAAACACTCCAAACACAGAATTTTGGGAGGATGCAGACTTATTATTTCCTCACCAAAACATATCAAATATTCTTCACTTCAAATACATCAATACGAATCAACTTCTCGAACACACAGCACACACACATATATAGCATTCACTCAATGCATGTAAATACATAGTATAAAGATACTTTCTCAAAGATAGATTTACGCACAAGATAAAGTGCTGACAGACACTCACGAGTTCGTATCACGGCTCACTGCATGTCGCCATTTACACCACCTTGTGCCGCTGATTCTACGCAGACGATGAATTCCCAGAAACTCATTTCTAGATGCCACATGCACCTTTCACATTTCTCCCTGAGAAACACTTTCACCTTTCACGTTTCTCCCCGAGAAACACTTCCGCCATTAACGAAACGAACCGTCGTCTATACGACCGGTGATGATGGATACCCCTCCGTCTAGCCATCTGCGCCGATGTGGTCTCTCTCTTCACCATCGTTACGCCTCTTCCGTGTGAGGACCGTCCCTCGTTCACGCCTCATGAGCCCTCGTCATGGAAACCCCTAAAGAATTAACCTAAGTCTTAGTACACATTCTCTTAAACCATCTCCTCTGCCTAAATTAAAGTCATGTAAACATCTCTCTCGTTCATTCTACATTCACATTCCGTCCACAGACAAAATCCAGCTATACTTCATCCATGAATCACTTAATCCATGACTGACACTACCACACATAGTATCACTGTCTTAAACATAACATAAATGCGTAACAGCAATTATGTTCAAGAATTTACCAACGAAAACCATTTTAGTGCACTTTGTATACACTAACCTTTACATTCCAGCTATGTATTCCAACTTCAATAATATACAACATAGTAAATCATTTACCTTAAGAGACCCGTCTCTTGAAAGAGTACTTGTTCCCCGAACAAGACCGACACGCGCTGACAACCTTCTCAGTTGAAAATCTTAAACGCTGTGACGTTATTAAACCTCAGACCAGCTACATTTCTCATAAACACAACTCATGTCAAACTATGGTTTTCTCGTGCAACACACGAAACTCGTGATAACGCTACTCCTGTCCCCAACGCATCGCACTTCATTATTTAGGGAGGTTAAAACACGACGTGGTTGCACATCACAAATATCATACCCACATCTTTGTGACACCCCCCTTCCCGGGGAACAAAAGAAAACTCTCGAGTTTTCTTTTGATCAAAGCAACCTTTTCTTTCCAAACATCCCATAAACCTGTGGTATGCTCCGATCTACGAATGACCTGGACAACATGTCTGCCAAAGTGTTCCTGTCTCCTGCTATTGGATGAACCTCGAATGCTAATTCTTGCAGTGAAAGACACCACCGCATCACATGTTTTGAAAATTTCACCCATCTTTCCAAACACCTGTTTCATCTCACTCTTTTGACTCTCTGTCAACAGTTTGTGTGGAGTTAGACAAGGGGAAAACTTGTCACCGTTGTTTTTTGCTCTATTTTTAAATGATCTAAAGCCTTTTCTGTTGGAAAACAATAATGGTTTACAATCTATGTCAAGAGATTGTGGCTGGAATGGATGATACTGATGTAAATGCTTTGTTTCAAATATTTTTATTACTGTATGCGGATGATACTGTGATCTGCTCAGAGTCTGAAAAAAACCTGCAAGAATGTTTAAACAAAATGCACGAATACTGTTTAAAATGGCGTCTGAATATTAATGCAAACAAAACGAAAGTTATAGTTTTTTCCAGAGGTAAAATTAGAAATAAACCACTGTTTACGTATAATGGCAATTTAATCGAAGTAGTGTTTGATGTAATGTACTTGGGCCTTAAGATTAATTATAATAATACATTTTTAGTCGCACAGAAGAATCTATATGATCGTGCCTCAAGGGCAATGTTTGTTCTTTTGCGCACTTGTAGACAATTGTCACTGCCTGTGGACATACAAGTTGACCTGTTCGATAAAATGATTGCTCCAATTTTATTGTATGGATGTGAAGTATGGGGTTTTGGTTCCTGTGAACTTGCTACTAAACTTCAATTGCGTTTCTATAAAATTGTTTTCAAACTAAAAAAATCAACTCCAAATGCTATGGTATTTGGTGAACTTGGAAGATATCCACTAGATGTTAATATGAAATGTAGAATGCTTTGCTATTGGTATAAACTGATTAGTCCTATTCATAAAAATAAATTTTCAAGTATTGTGTATTGCTTTACTTATAAATTGTATATCAACAAGATGATTGAATCCAAGTACTTATGTTTCATTGAAAAAACCTTAAATGAAATTGGTCTCTCTGGCCTTTGGACTTCTCAAGAAAATATTCAATACTCAAGCACATGGTTTAAAAAGAAAGTAACAAGTCGCGTAAGGCGAAAATACAATATTTAGTCAAGTAGCTGTCGAACTCACAGAATGAAACTGAACGCAATGCCATTTTACTCGTAGCATCGTCAGGCCACCGCTCATGGCAAAGGCAGTGACATTGACAAGAAGAGCGGGGTAGTAGTTGCGCTAAGAAGGATAGCACGCTTTTCTGTACCTCTCTTTGTTTTAACTTTCTGAGCGTGTTTTTAATCCAAACATATCATATCTATATGTTTTTGGAATCAGGAACCGACAACGAATAAGATGAAAGTGTTTTTAAATTGATTTCGACAATTTAATTTTGATAATAATTTTTATATATTTAATTTTCAGAGCTTGTTTTTAATCCGAATATAACATATTTATATGTTTTTGGAATCAGCAAATGATGGAGAATAAGATAAACGTAAATTTGGATCGTTTTATAAATTTTTATTTTTTTTTACAATTTTCCGATTTTTAATGACCAAAGTCATTAATTAATTTTTAAGCCACCAAGCTGAAATGCAATACCGAACCCCGGGCTTTGTCGAATATTACTTGACCAAAATTGGAACCAATTTGGTTGAAAAATGAGGGCGTGACAGTTCCGCCTCAACTTTCACGAAAAGCCGGATATGACGTCATCAAAGACATGTATCAAAAAAATGAAAAAAAGTATGGGGATTTCATACCCAGGAACTCTCATGTCAAATTTCATCGGTCCAGTAGTTTAGTCTGAATCGCTCTACACACACACACACACACACACACACACACACGCACGCACACACGCACACACGCACACACGCACGCACATACACCACGACCCTCGTTTCGATTCCCCCTCGATGTTAAAATATTTAGTCAAAACTTGACTAAATATAAAAAGAAGCGTGTATGACCAGTATATCCATAAATGGTTTACAGAAATTGGAACAAAAAATATGTTTTGGAATTATCGAATGTTCAAAGATATTTGTGCATGTGAAGACTACGTCACACACCTGCCATATCAGCAATGTGTTTCAATGATGAAGTTTAGAACATTAAACAACAATTTGCCTGTACAGAAAGAACGTTATCTTAACATCCCGAGGTCAGAAAGAACTTGCACCAAATGTGTATCGCATGACATAGGTGATGAATTCCATTATTTATTTGTCTGTGATTTTTTCAAAGAAGAAAGAGCTGAGTTGTTACCACCTTACTATTGGAAAAAACCTAATGCACTTAAATTTAAAAAAGTTGTTTGCTACTAAGAAAAAGAAATTGCTAAAGAATATTTTGGACTTTATTAATAGAATTTGTAACAGTTTTTCATAAATTGTTTTTAATTGTTTTTAATTTTTTTTATTTATTTATTATATTAGCAAATATCATGATTGTATGGATTGTATTTATTGTTCAAAATGCCCCCTTGGGTTATGGACTAATAAAACTTGAACTTGAACTTGAACTTGTCAAACCAGGATCAAAAACAATGTCTCCGATTGTCTCTTCCTTCTTCCTGGCCAATGTAGGCAACGGCAACGGCTCTATCTCCTCAATCGGAGGTAACACTGCAACATTTGCCTCTCCCCACCATTTACTTGGGAAGACATCCTTACTGCCCCAATCAGATCTCAGTGGAATGCTTTCGCGATACCCACTACTTGTCTCTGTATCAATAACATCAACAACTTCCTCAACCTCAACAACTTTCTCTGCACAAACTGCATACTTCTCATCCTCATGTTACAAACTCAACATCTCTTTCAATGTCTCATCTCCTCTCGGCAACCTTATCAGATCCTCTACTTCAACTGACAAATCAGGAGTAATCACATTATCACATCACGTCGGGGTCACCACTGTCATGAAGTGAATTGTAGTGTGAATAAAGGATTTCTTTTCTGTAAACGTGTTCTGCCCTATCTTATTATACTGACTTCAATCTTCACACCCAAACACTCCAAACACAGAATTTTGGGAGGATGCAGACTTATTATTTCCTCACCAAAACATATCAAATATTCTTCACTTCAAATACATCAATACGAATCAACTTCTCGAACACACAGCACACACACATATATAGCATTTCCTCAATGCATGTAAATACATAGCATAAAGATACTTTCTCAAAGATAGATTTACGCGCGAGATAAAGTGCTGACAGACACTCACGAGTTCGTATCACGGCTCACTGCATGTCGCCATTTACACCACCTTGTGCCGCTGATTCCACGCAGACGATGAATTCCCAGACACTCATTTCTAGATGCCACATGCACCTTTCACATTTCTCCCTGAGAAACACTTTCACCTTTCATGTTTCTCCCCGAGAAACACTTCCGCCATTAACGAAACGAACCGTCGTCTATACGACCGATGATGATGGAGACTCCTCCGTCTAGCCATCTGCGCCGATGTGGTCTCTCTCTTCACCATCGTTACGCCTCTTCCGTGTGAGGACCGTCCCTCGTTCACGCCTCATGAGCCCTCGTCATGGAAACCTCAAAAGAATTAACCCAAGTCTTAGTACACATTCTCTTAAACCATCTCCTCTGCCTAAATTAAAGTCATGTAAACATCTCTCTCGTTCATTCTACATTCACATTCCGTCCACAGACAAAATCCAGCTATACTTCATCCATGAATCACTTAATCCATGACTGACACTACCACACATAGTATCACTGTCTTAAACATAACATAAATGCGTAACAGCAATTATGTTCAAGAATTTACCAACGAAAACCATAACACAATCACAACAAGAATTCTCTCAAAACTTCACACTAGATTTTAGTGCACTTTGTATACACTAACCTTTACATTCCAGCTATGTATTCCAACTTCAATAATATACAACATAGTAAATCATTTACCTTAAGAGACCCGTCTCTTGAAAGAGTACTTGTTCCCCGAACAAGACCGACACGCGCTGACAACCTTCTCAGTTGAAAATCTTAAACGCTGTGACGTTATTAAACCTCAGACCAGCTACATTTCTCATAAACACAACTCATGTCAAACTATGGTTTTCTCGTGCAACACACGAAACTCGTGATAACGCTACTCCTGTCCCCAACGCATCGCACTTCATTATTTAGGGAGGTTAAAACACGACGTGGTTGCACATCACAAATATCATACCCACATCTTTGTGACACCAGTGCCTCAGCCACTTGCGTGGCTTCGATAGACTTCAGAGGGATGGCCTCTGGATATCGGGTGGCGTAGTCCACCATGGTCAAAATGTATCTGTTTCCGTCCTCAGACGCAGGCAAGATTGGCCCGATGATGTCCACTGCCACCCGACGAAAGGGTTAGTCGATGAGTGGCATCTTCTCTAAGGGGACCTTCCTCACCCTTCCCTTGGCAACCACCTTCTGGCATTTGTCACACGACGCACAAAACCGTCGGACATCCGTGTAGATGCCTGGCCAATAGAAGTGGCGCCACACACGGTCCGTGGTCTTCTTGGTGCCCAAGTGACCCCCAAGAATCGAATCGTGTACTGTTGCCATGACACCCTCGCGAAACTCTTTTCCTCAACACTATCACCCAGTGATCATATTGATTTTTGTTATATATACATTAAGTCCAGTTTTGTTTTCTCTCTTATGAAATAGAAGGTCAAACCAGATCCACAACCTGTTTGAAAGATGCTTCCCTGTTGCTGAACTCGCGGTAAAGCAACTTCTTCTCCCTGAGAAACTTTGACCTCCCATGTTTCCCGCTGAGCTTGACCTTCCCCGACTTCGCGTGCTCCCGAGGAGTTGCTAATGTCGGGTCAGTGTCCTGAGCCTTCGCGAGAAGCACGGGGGTCACGTATCCCAGGGCTGCTTGTGCAGCAGGTAAGGGTTTGAGAGGTTGGGTCTCTCGTTCCGCCTGTGCCCGCGTGAGTACAGAAATGACGTCGGGAGTCCGATAGACGGGAACCTCCCTGATGACGCCGTCCACAAACTGGACACGGTTCCCAATGAGCAGGTCGCATGGAGGATCGTCTATGACGACGGCCACAATGGTCCCCGTGAACAACGGTGTTACGACCTTGATCACGGCTGTGTTCAAGTCGCAAGCGTGAGATGCCTCGGCCATTCTCACCCTTAAACTGTTGCCTGTGTAGGCCTTTGCCAGAACCAAACTTGCCCGGACCACAATCATGTCTGTCCCAGTGTCTCGCAGACCTTCGCCCTTCACCCCGTTGACGTAGACTTGACAACACGGCTGGAAGTGTTTCCTGGAGCAAGGAACGCACAGTTGCGGAATACCACAAGTGCTCGTGGCGTCCCGAAACTCTTCGCTGGCAACAAAATGCACGCCCTTCTGGTCAGATTGCCGTTTAAGGCAGTCCTTCTTGACGTGGCCCCGCTTGCCACAGAAGAAACACGTGATGTCGTTCCTGGAACTTGATCCCTTGTGTCCCTGCTCGTCCTTCCCGTCCTTGGGTCCTGAAGAACCGGAATTCCCCGACTGAACACATCAAAACATTTTCTTTAATTTAAGCTACATAATACCATGTGGATACACTGATTGGGTGTAAATAATAACAGCAATTGGTACAGTCAATTCACTAAATGTGCAACAGAACCCTAATCATCAGATATTTTACAACAGCAAATTTCAACAGTCCTTTTACTTTCCTGAATGTCATTATTATTTATTAAAACATGCATCTGGAGCAACATACATAGTGAAGTCCGGCTGTAGTGATAGACCCATATAGTGATAGTCCGGCTGTAGTAATAGAATGTCTGGGTCCCGGTCACAGTTGTTCATGTTCTTTGTTAACTTAGTCCGGTTGTAGTGATATTTTTCAGTCCGGATATAGTGATAGTCCGCTTGTAGTGATACTATTTCCAAGTCCCGGGGAAGCTAAAGTCCGGCTGTAGTGATAATGTTCGAGAGTAATCTCCCTTTACCAAAATGGCGAGCAAAAGCCAGCCGCGCACTGTGCTTACCCTGAAGCGGAACATTGATCTGACAATTTTTCATGTAACCCTTATTTCTAAGTGACCTCTCTCTCTCTCTCTCTCTCTCTAAAACACACACACACACACGCACGCACGCACGCACGCACGCACGCACGCACGCACCCACGCACGCACGCACGCACCCACACACCGGCTGTTGAACTGCCAGGACGGGGGTAGGTTAACACAGGACATTTGCAAGCCTGACAAAGACGACAGAAGAAACGTCACAAAACGAAATCAATCGTGGTTCCAAAATCACCTTGTTACTGCCTTGAGGCTAGTTTACCAAATGTGCCGCCGCATGTAGCAATAAAAGCTTTGAAGATATCACTACAAATACAAGCGATTGGCCGGATGTAGTAATAAAACCTACAAAAATAGAACTATAACCGGACGTCCGGATGTAGTGATAAAACCTACAAAAATATCACTATAACCGGACGTCCGAATGTAGTGATAAAACCTACAAAAATATCACTATAACCGGACGTCCTGGTGTAATGATAGTCCGGATGTAGTGATAAAACAATTTGGTCCCGAGGGCTATCACTACATCCGGACTTCTATATATCTAAATCTTCTTTTATTAAAGTTCACCTGAAATTCAGGCTGCTTTCCCATGCAAAGTACAAATGCAAGTGTCCATATACCAGGGTTTAATAGTATGTGAGTGAGTTCTGATGAAAAAGTGATTGTGTTGTAATATTGGTTATTACTGAGTGTTGATGTTACAATGATTATATTATAAACAACAACAACAACAACAACAACAACAACAACAACAACAACAACAACAACAACAACAACAACAACAACAGAACAGCAGTTGTGTCAAAACACAAAAGAAGGGGAGACAAAAAGGACAGGTCTCACCAAAAGGCGAACAGGTAAAGGCTCCCACGCGCCCGAATCATCAAAAAGACGAGGGCTAGGGAAAGCCAAGTGAGCAGTCAAATTCCGCACGTCTTACGTGTGTCGTCAAAAGTCGAGAATGATTATTCCGGATGCCGGCACTCACGTGGTGCGCGGTGGGTGATGGGTAACCAGGCGGTATAGGGCATAGCAACGGCTATGGCGTCTGTTTTTAGCGTGGTTACCACCCTTGCAAGGGCAGGTAATTTGAGTAGTTTTTCGACATCTAGCATGTGAGATTGAGGTCAATGCATTTATGAGAATTGGGTAGGTATATTAATCAAATGAAAATTTATTATTAAAATGTTCCAAAGACATGATGTTAATCACATTACAAGCAAGCTGCAACACCACCAAAACAAGCAGTTTTGCAAGTTAAGTCTACGATAACATGATGTTACTTGGCGTTAAACCAAAGCTTTAATGCCATCAAAACTTGGCATTTTTGCATGTTACAGACATGCTGTAACATGGTTTAACATGATGTTTTGACCGTCGCAAAACGCGCTGAAATTCCAGGCAATTTTGCAGCAATAACTTCAACAAAATCCAATCAAAATCTGGCGTTGTCGTGAACTCCAAAATGTAATAAACCCATTGAAAGTGTTGTTGTGTCTGTGTGTGCATGACAGTGTAATGTACGTATGTATGCATGCATGGTGATGTGTGTCTGCATATGTGTCTGGTTGGTTTTTATTTTATTTTTACCGTGCCGTGCCAAGATGAAATCCTTTTGCAAAATTGGTGAATAAATATCTTGTATCTTGTATCTTGTATCTTGTTGGGATTTTGAGTAATTTTGTAAGATACAAAACGCCACTTTTCGCCCAGTGAATGAATTTGATATCAATCAATTGATCAACACATTGGCCGTTCTACCAGCTATGTGAGTCGTGTCGTTGAATATTACTTATGTTCCTTGTTGGTGAGTGTGAAGCAGAACAAGAAAACTTGACAAAGACCAGAAGTACGAGAACACCTATGTCACGATCTAGTGACATAGACCAAGAAAGTGTCACTTGGTGGGGTGCCTTCTCTTGGCCAATTGCGACAGAAAGCGCCTGTGGTAATTTCTGTTAAAGGGGAGTCGGTTTTTTGCTGACAGCGCGCACGGGAATTTCGTTGATTCAGTGTTCCGCGTGCGTGCTTCTGCTGGCAAGGCAGAAACTGTCGATAGCTGAACTTGATATGTGACAAGGGCAGTCACGTGTTTTTGTCAAGGTTGTCTGTCAGAGACACTATAACTGGACACTTTACACTCAGCGGCAAGGGAAGAAGGATCGATGTCTGCGTTTTCTAGAGTATGATGGTCTTCATCACGACTAGATATTTCTATTCTAGCTACGTGCCGTTTCTGCTAGCACAGATAGGGCTCTAGAGGAACTTCAACGAGATATCTCTTTCACACAGCTACATGTTCGCTGAGGACGAGTCGTCAATTTTCCTTCTTCGTGCGATGATGGACTTCACCGCATAAAGTATTCGGCAAGGGGTTTGGGATTTTGTGTCACTGTTGACGAACAGAGGCCATTCCAGGGAGGAAGCGGGTTTTGCTTCCATGAGAGTGCTACATTCATAGGCTTTTGAGGTAATAAATCATTATTTAACGCTGTTGACGAGTCTGTGTTTGTGGAATGAAATACTCTCTGTTGTTCTTTCCAGGTTAGCGCATAATTTGCTCTCTGTGACGCTAAAATACTAATCTGTATATGGTTTTTGCAGATAGGGAGAGAAGGACGGAAAATGGCTGTTTTGTTGTTGTAAAAAGTCCGTTTGTGCAGGCCCACGTGCTCGATGAGATATGTAAAGATGACATGTTTAAAGGTGGAGGGTGAGGGGTAGCTGACATGTTTAGTGCACCGATGCTTTCTGTTTGCAGCCTTGCCATCTTCTGTACGGCTGCCTTTTGCGGGACACTGCTAGCTGCAGACGTGGTAACCGGGACCGGACATAACCAGCAAACCGGCTAACCAGCGAACCGGCTAACCAGCGAACCGGCTAACCAGCTAACCAGCGACTGGGTGCGGCGCCTGATGTCTCCACAGTTACCTGCTTCGTCACCACGCTAACCAGCACTTCATTTGACGGAGCAGTTGTGGAGGCTAAAAAGACTAATTACAGGCCGTCCACCCAGTGGCCAAAGAAAGCTAAGTGCACCATGTCTTATGCACCCCGTTGACCACCGTTGTCATTTATTCTATCTGTGATTATATTCGAGTAGTGACGACGTGGGGTGTGTGACACCTGCATGAACTAGCACTTTTGGAGCAGAACAGTCGTATTTTCTTATCTTTACACGGGATCAGCGTGTTACTATAATTTTCTATATTCTAACTGGCATTTTGTCAGTGACCATTGGTTTTTTACGTTTTGTGAACGTAAAAGGACCATATTTTGAGTGAAGTCTCGAGGGAGGTGGCGAGTTTTTACATAAACAGGCGTCTGAAACTTATACTTTTCTTGTCTCTATTTAATTGTATGACTGCGAGAGTGGATCGTGGTGTGGTTAGTTAGTTAGTAGTAACTAACCGTTTCATAATCACCTTAAGTGATATAGTGAAACGTACTTTACGAGTACATTTGAAAGACAGACGCTTAATTGTTTTCTTCATGTATCCATACCAATTAGTCCCCGCCTTTCCTAGCAAACAGACAAACAAACAAACAAACCCATCAAGACTAACAAACACTAGTCACTACAGCTACAACAGCAGCTGACCAAACAGACAACACCAACACACACAAACAGGAAGCAAACCAACTAAACCAAACAAGAAAGCTGATTAGCTGAGTATTCTTCTCGACAAGCGCTTAGAACTGTACCCACGGAATACGCGCTATATAAGCTTCATATTGATTGATTGATTGAAACACGTCGTCCTCAGTGTCTTCCCTTCTGTCGTCGCTGTGCCGCGATGTAGACCATCCACCTTTCCGCCCTCTCCCTCCTCCTGTTCTCTCCCCTCACCCCCAGCGCGTGCAGAAAGGGGCGGAGCGCCGAGGTGATTGGCAGGGCCAGCACCACGATGTGCACGTACACACCAGCAGGCAGAGAGGACCCTCGCCACGCCAGCACTGTCAGGAGGCTCAGCGACAGCCAGCACACCACGCTCAGCACACAGGAGGAGAAGACTCGCCTGGCGAGACTGACGTCCTGGCCGGTGGGAGTCCACCTTTTAGGGCTAGACTGTTGGAGGCTCTTGCTCGTGTTAATTGTCATAGCAGCGCTTGCTGAGTCAGGAATATGTGTGGTGGTAGGAGTGGTGTTGGCTGGAGAACTCGGGATGTGCTGAACGACTTGGCTAGTGCTCCTGCTGGCTCCTGAACTTTCAACGATTGTGCTTGCCGTTGCTTGTCTGAGTAAGTTGCGATTATCTGTGTTGGTATCGGCAGTGTAGCTTGATATGTTGCAACTGGAAGACAGGGTGGCGTCGGGGTCTTGCATTCTCCTGTTGGTATCTGTGGTATTAGAAGAGCCCTGGGCATTGTCATTGATGGGAACGGGTAGGGTTGTACCGCGAATATTACTGTTATCAGCGGTTGTGATCTTGTTGGGTGGGCTATGCAGGGTCTTGGTGTCACTCAGCGCTGTCGTGTTCAGAAGTCTAATAGAAATACACGTCAGCCCAACTGAGGCCAACAACATCAGGACAAGGTTGAAAACAACAACGAAGACGACGAAGGTTGCTTCCTCTAGGTGTGCCACCTGTTCCAGTATCACGGGCAGGGGAATGCAGAGCGCTGTCTGACTAAAGAGTTCCCCAGATGTCGCTAGAGGCAGCAAGGGTAAGGTCGCGACAAGCACACACACCGCCCAAACCACCACGCACATCACATGAGCATGTACCGGCTTGAACGAAAACATGTGGGTTTTGGATGACAAAGGGAGCATCCTGTCGAAGGTGAGCAGAACGACAAAGGAGACAGTCAGCTGAGATGACAGCAGGAATAAGAAGGAGACCGTTCTGCAAGCAACACCGTGTCTCCAGGCAGTGTCTGCCAACACATAGCTCCCCTGGTGAAGCTTGTCTGCAACAGCAAACACAGCAATACACACACCCATCACAGCGTCGCCTACAGCGAGATGCGTGGTAAACACTCCTGTCGCAGTCAATGCATTTTTTCTGATTGCAAGGACGTTATTGATGAAAATGGCCGCATTTCCCAGTAATGCCAAACAGCAGCAGAGAGGCAGCAGAACTCTGTGAACAGACGATGACAACAGACGATCACAGGAGGACACAGGGTCTGTGGGTGCTTGGCAGTCTGTAGGATTGAACCCCGTGGGCAGAATAGACTGACAGCACAACTTGTAGCTCTCGGCGTGCACCCTCTCTAACGCCTCAAAACCCAGCATGACGTCATACTGAAAATGGGTCACGTGACAGCCGCGAAGATCAAGAACCCGGATGTTTTGAAGAGATTCGTTGTCGCTTCGACGCATTCTACGTACGTTGCTGTGGGAAAGATTCAGAGTTTGTAAATTCGGAAAAGGGACAAATTGACTGAAATCCACGTTATCGAGTGTCACTCCGGATATATCCAACAGTTCAACCTGAGGCAAGGTCAGAGTCAGGTTAGGGCTAGCAGAAAAGATGGACGTTATAGGATTCCTAGAAAGAATCAACACCTGTAAGTTTCCCAGTCCGAGCAATTGAAAAACCTCGACAGAACTGATAACATTATCGGTCAGATCTAAACTACGTAAATTGGGAAATGTAAAATTATCCACATTGTTAACTCCACAACGCCTGAGGCCCAGATGAATGAGCATAGTGTTGTTGGACAATTGACCAACACGCATGCCACTGCCCGCTGCGTCCAGATAGCGAAGGTCAGAGTACTCTGCGGCCTGGAAAGTCGTGTTGCACGTGAAGGCCAGCCCGTGACACGTGCAGCTGTCGGGACACGTCACGGGGTGACAGTACAGCTCGTCGTCCTGCTGAGGACAGTGGAAGACATGGTCACACACGGACATCCAGTGCAGACACACCCTGGACCCCCTGCAGCGATAGTACCCGGGACAGGTGGCTCTTTCACACCCCTCTTCGTCCTCGCCACCCGGGCAGTCCGCCACCCCGTTACAGCGCATGTACACGGGCAAACAGTACCCGTTCCCCTGGCACTGAAAGTGAGTGTGATCACACTGCAATGTACCGTTCACGTCACCATTCGACGTAGGAATTGGTTCAGCTTGAAAAATGATTTTGCGATCCCACCAGTCGTACAGTCTATAGCTAATATAGGCAGGGGGAGGCGCGTTGGCCATGTAGATGTCGAAGTAATCGTTGTGGCAGTCCGCTTCGTCAGTGCCGTCAACGCACTGTTGTTGCTTGTTGCAGTAGGCGTTATGTTCTACACACTGCGGATAAAGCAACACATCTGACAAAGTTGATTTTGATTGACGAGCTTGCAACTATATATATATCTGTTTTCTAGAGACAAGTGACGTTGTGACATGGATACTATCTCTCTCTCTCTTTCTCTCTCTCT
>NC_090253.1:45183057-45190557 GCF_037325665.1 Littorina saxatilis | reverse complement strand
TCTTTACAAACATTGACTATATTCTATACAAGAAACACTTAACAAGGGTAAAAGGAGAAACAGAATCCGTTAGTCGCCTCTTACGACATGCTGGGGAGCATCGGGTAAATTCTTCCCCCTAACCCGCGGGGGGAAGACAGAGACAGGCAGAGAGACAGACAGAGAGACACTCAGACAAAGACACATACATAGATCAAAGAGAGACAGCCGAGAGAGAGAGACAGACAGAGAGACACACAGGCAGAGAGACATAGACAGAGACAGACAGAGACAGAGAGAGAGACAGACAGACAGAGACAGACAGAGACAGACAAAGAGACAGACAGGGAGACACACAGACAGAGACACACAGACAGAGATCAGTCGTCACAGGACTTCAGACCAACGCTCACAAGAATGGCAGTGATGAGAGAGCAGTCTTCAGCCCGATGTAGATACTCCGGCTCTGGTCTCGGCGAGCCTGCAGCAGGCGGGAGACCGAGTCCCACTCACGGGGCGTGTTCAGACTGGCCAGGTGCCCGCTCTGCGTCACACAGCGCTGGTTGGCATCGGTCCACGACAGCGCTTCTTCTGAACGCACGTAGCTGTAACATCTGAGTGACACAAAGGAAGAGGAATTAAAGGCGTCTTTTCCTTGTAGCACAGCTGCATGGCAACGCTTTCTGTGCCTACGTGAATGTCTAAGAATGGTATAGCGTTACAATACAACAGGCCCTTGATCACTAGTATAACTGATAATGTTAAAATCTTAACTCCATCAGGTTTTTATTCACACAACAATACAATACAATACAATACAATAACTTTATTAATCTCTAAAAGAGAAATTACATTGCTGAGCGTTTAATGGTGTTTTGCCAGCCATGGAACAGTAAGATTAAACTGACACTGCATGAAGTTATTAGACTTTATAACATAATGTTGTCTCCATCATTAAAACACACACACACACACACACACACACACACACACCCATACACACACACACACACACATACACACACACACGCACACACACACACACCTGTCGTCCAGTGTCAGATGTCCTTGACCGCAGTGACCAGTGTAGAAACAGTCCGCCTCGTCCTCCCCTCCCTCACACTCCCTCTCCACGTTACACCGGAAGTGATCAGTAAAGGCCGGCAACTCTGGCACCGAACAGTTCCACAGGTCGCCATTGACACGCAATGGCTGATGGGACACCTGTCGATGTCATGTTCACATTGTTTCGTTACGCCTAACTCTTTTAGCTCGACTTTCCGCACATCATCATCATCATCATCATCATCATCATCATCATCGTCGTCGTCGTCGTCGTCGTCATCGTCGTCGTCGTCATCATCATCACCATCGTCGTAATCGACATCATCATCATCGTCGTCCTCATCATCAGCAGCATCGTCTTCGTCGCCATCATCATCATCATCATCATCATCATCATCATCACCATAATGCAGCAAACTGAACGCAGAGCAGTGTCACTCACCGGGTGATAAGAATACAGCAGTTGGAATCCCCTGCTCTTTTTGTTAAAGTTAGGCTTAAAGTGCACGTGGATCTCCCGTGTGTCCAACAGGGTGGGGCGGGGAGGGGATGTAGCGCACACCTTCCACACTCTCTCCTCCTCCGATTTCCCCCCAGCGTACACGTCCACCCGGTCCCAGCAGTAGTTAGCATCGAGGTGAAGCCAGTGCACGCTCAGGAGAGTCACGTGATCTGAGGGTGGAGACATCTGCAGCCAGGCATCTGGTAATGCGTAGGAAGTCTTTCCCTCATCAAAACCCACAGTTTGGATGTAACCTACAAAACAAGGGATGCTTTTTTTGTTTTTTTAGCCGAGTCTTATTGATACCTTCCTACCTGTGTAAACCATTGTGTAAGTGACCAAAGACACCCCCCCCCCACCCCACCCCTGGCTTTTACATAGGATAAGAGCAACAATTCACTTGATATATACTAAGGAACCACGGCCTCGCCGCTATCTGTTCACATTGAGATTGTTCGCTCTCATTGTATTCATCACCTGCGTGGATCATCAGCTAATTGAATTTAGCACAAACAAAAACGAAAAAGCTAAATTAAAAACAAATAGTAGCACGTACGGCTGATGATAGTTGTGTGTGATAGGTTTCCAGTTGCGAATCTTCTTATTCTATGAAGAGATTCACACATTAATACCCCTCAAAAAGTATAGCACCTCGCCCTTAAAGATGAAAAAAGGCACCTCATCCTTACAGATGCTGCGAAGCACCGCACTGAACAAGATTAAACGTAATTACTGAACATGTTCACCAGACAATCATTATTTACGCGATAGAATTATTCTCAACAGCACACACCATTACACCCCTTGCAGAGAACCAGGAGAACATAATTATCGGTAGTTCTAGGGCTACGGGCCATACAGACCGACGGGCTATACAGCCTTGACTACTAATCTCTACAATACGTTCGGTTCACCTTCAGTGGGAACGCTCAGCCTCCACTATCAAAGTTACTGTGATCAAACCCTCAAATCATGAGAGGTACATATACATGTACAACGAAAACCTAAATCACTGAGAGGTACTTCAACTCAATCTGCCTCACTTTAAGAGAGCAACAACCCAATCCAGGGCAATATATAAACATTTAGTCAATCTGTCGAACCCACAGAATAAAACTGAACGCACTGCATTTTTTTAACCAAGACAAAACAGCTTCGTCAATCTACGCGGCAAGTCGCTCATTTTTTTTCCGTGCAACACGAAGTGAAACTGACATGCAAGAATAGCGAAATAGCGTACTGCGGTAAGCAGGGAAGCGCGCTTTTCTGTATTCTTTTTAACTTTCTGAGCTTGTTTCGAATACAACATATTATATTTATATGTTTTTGGAATCAGGAAATGATAAGGAATAAGATGAAATCATTTTTGGATCGATTTCTTAAATACTAATCGAAGTACTAATAGACCTTTTTCACTTAAATTTTGGCGCATGCGCTGTGAAGTTTATTGTCAGATCTACCGGAACTAGGGGGCAAAAGGAAAATTCGACAACGAGGCTTGGTGCTAAGTCAAGTGCGGAGACAACGAGGCAAACTGTTGTGTTTGCAACTGCAAGTGCAACAGTGGAATGAAGAAAGAGAAATACGGTGGACAAATTGTCATTGTATGGCTTTCCGATGGGTGCAAGTGCGAAGGCGCAACAGCGAAGGACGCGATGGGTGCACAGGGCCGGACCAAATGAGTTGTAAGGGGGAGGTTCCTCCTTTTTTGGGGGGGCAAATCAGCGAAGTGATAAGAGAGAGAGAGAGAGAGAGAGAGAGAGAGAGAGAGAGAGAGAGAGAGAGAGAGAGAGAGAGAGAGAGAGAGAGAGAGAGAGAGAGAGAGAGAGAGAGAGAAAGACAGACAGACTAGGGGGGTCCGGGGGCATGCTCCCCCGGAAATTTTTAGAAAAACGGTTAAAATCTGTGCAATCTGGTGCATTCTGGGCCTTGTTTTGAGGGTTAAGAGCAGCATTGTTTTGGTGCTAAATCTAGTAAAAGTCAAAGCAAGGTACATGCTTTTTTCAGGGGTGGGGTTCCGGAACCCCTGGAACCCCCCCCTGGGTCCGGCCCTGGTGCAAGCAATCCGACGACAGGGGTTTGTCGTGCCATTGAAAAGTCTGCTCGAGTCACTTCGTGTCTGGTAATGGCACGGCTTTCAGCAATGCTAACTACGTTGACTTCGTACCCACCCTTAATCTTGGATTTCCCCCTCCCCACTCTCTACCTCTCTCTCTCTCTCTCTCTCTCTCTCTCTCTCTCTCTCTCTCTCTCTCTCTCTCTCTCTCTCTCTCTCTCTCTCTCTCTCTCGCATTTTACCGTATATATATATATACATACACGGAGGTTTTTCTGTGTGTGAGTTTGTGTGTACGTATGCGTTTGTGCGTGTGTGTGTGTGCGTGTGTGTGTGTGCGGTGTGTGTGTGTGTGTGTGTGTGTGTGTGTGTGTGTAATGAAGAGAGAGAGAGAGAAAGAGAGAGAGAGAGAGGGAGGGAGAGAGAGAGAGAGAGAGAGAGAGAGAGAGAGAGAGAGAGAGAGAGAGAGAGAGAGAAAGAGAGAGAGAGAGAGCGAGCGGTAATTGAATTTGGCTTTTACCGAATGAAAACTATTGTCAAAAACAGTGCATTAAGAACTAAAACCAACCAACCATAAAATAAAAAGCACCCTCCATCCCTTTTAACTGTCTCTCTCTTCCGCTTTCTCGCGCTTTTTCTGTCTGTCAATCCCCCCTCTCTCTCTCTCCCCCTCTCATTTCATAAAAGAATTTGGGAGAGAAGAAAAGGTTTCAATATCCTCGGTTATACCTTGTGTCAATATTTCCATTTACAAATATATGCAATAACACTGTCTTACAATTAGTCAAAAACAAAGCCCTTTTTTTTCTAAAAAGATCAAAATCCGAAAGAAACAACTGAAAATCATGCAGAGACTTTCTTCCGAAAATTACAAACTTCTCTGGCAAATTGAAAGGAACAACAAAATATTATATTCCTTCAGAGAGAGCGAGAGAGAGAGAGAGAAGAGAGAGAAGAGAGAGAGAGAGAGAGAGAGAGAGAGAGAGAGAGAGAGAGAGAGAGAGAGAGAGAGAGAGAGAGACAGAGTGAGTGAGCGAGCGAGTGAGCAAGAGAGAGAGATAGAGAGAGATAGAGAGAGTCACACACACACACGCACACACATACACAAACACAGGCATACACACACACACACACACAGAGGCACACACACACACACACACACACTGAAACAGACAGACACACACGCACACACATACATACACAGACATACATATACACACACAAACCACGAGTGAGAGCGAGAGACTGAAAAAATGAGAAAGAGAGTCGTCAGTAAGTAGTGGTATTGACACGTAGCGATAATGACACGTCGCGCTAAAAGATGTAGTGCTGTCGACACGTAGTGATAATGAACCAATGATAGTAACTCATCGACAAATTATTTGTAGCACTAATCAACGTAGCGATAGCGGCACGTAGCACAAATGACACGTAGGACAAATGACACTCAGCACAAATGACACGTAGCGCTAGCGATACGCACCCTCGCTTATGCAGGGGAAGTTCGCCAAGTCTTTCGTCCATATACCACCAATAGCCGTTTCAAACCATACCTTCGTGCATGTCCTTGACTTTTTGTTCATGATTTTGAACAAGATAATCCGTTTTCTTGCAGAATTTCTCAAAGTAATCCTCTGGCAAAGTAATCTTCGAGCATCAAAAGTGAAAGAGGTATTTCAGGCCAGGCACCTATTGCCCCCTAGTTCCGGTTATCAGAGAGAGGCTGCCGTGCCCTAAAATCTGATTGGTCGAAACGCTGGGGGCAAAGGTTATACAAAAAAGGTCTATTAACCTATGTTCGTTAATTGTGATCACATGTGAAGAGTAAACATGACATATGTATATATATATATTGTTAGATTCAAAATGTAATGAAGAATACGATGCAATCAATTTTAAATCTGTTTGCGAAAAATCGATTTTAATGACAAATTTAATGAGATAACTCATTAACTAACTTTTAAGCCTCCAAGCTGAAATGCAATACCAGAGTCCGGGCTTCGTCGAAGATTACTTGACCAAAATTTAAACCAAATTGGTTGGAAAATGAGAGCGTGACAGTGCTGCCTCAACTTTCAAAAAAAGCCGGATATGACGTCATCTAAGATATTTATCCAAAAACTAAAAAAGATGTCTGGAGATATAATACTCAGGAACTCTCATGTTAAGTT
Source organism: Littorina saxatilis (assembly GCF_037325665.1). Taxonomy (NCBI): domain Eukaryota; kingdom Metazoa; phylum Mollusca; class Gastropoda; order Littorinimorpha; family Littorinidae; genus Littorina; species Littorina saxatilis. Next base: position 45,184,784 of record NC_090253.1, on the reverse strand, counting down.
TCATGAAGATCGGTCCAGTAGTTTCTCAGAATCGCGTTACACACACACACACACACACACACACACACACACACACACACACACACACACACACACACACACACACACACATAACATACACCACACCCTCGTCTCGATTTCCCCCTCTACGTTAAAACATTTAGTCAAAACCTGACTAAAATTAATGTAAAAAGAGATCCACAAACACTCTTTTAATGAGAGGATTTTCTACAACGAAAGCCTCAATCGCTCAGAGTATATCTGGATAATCAACCACCAGTACATACAAGTACACCCCCAAAAGGGAAATGTATAATAATCATCCATAAATGATTATTCTCTATCGAGAAACAACATAATGAGGATATGGGTTTGAATAGTTGTCCCCTGACGAGGCTACCTTTCAGTTTCCCCATAAAACCTCCATAAAACCACATATTCAAAGAAGTTGTCTTAACAGCTTGAAACTGTAAATCTAGCCAAAAAGTACTATCTTTGGGAGAGGTACTTAGGGATCTCTGGGATGCCTACTGCATTTGCCGCAATTGGCAGACCATTGGTGTTAACCCCTATTATCAACAATATTTCACAGGTGTAAGTATTCCCTCTCAGCGCAAGTTTACAAATTGATTCCAACTTTTTTTGTTCTTAAATCACAACGGAAGAATAACGCTAGCGTGTGCACACTACTGTTGCTAAAGCAACTGGCGCCGAACACAAGTTTGATCCGATCATGTCCGCTATATTTTCTCACACTTTGGACAGAAATAATCAGTTAAACAGTCGGTCGGATGTGTAGCGAATATAGGTCGAGGATGGTCCATGGCAAGGGTGTCAATGTACAACATCGATCCGTCAACAATCCCCACCCATCACAGAAACCAGCCAGGCTGTTGATTTTTGGTGTGAGTCGAAGCGGAGGACTGTTGTTGTTCTCTGTAAAAGCCTGGGGCGATCTATCGTGATATGCAAGGCGGTATATACACAGGAAAAAGAGTACCCCGAGCACTCCAAAACATCGCTAACAGGAAACACGTACAGTGTCAAGGAACCTTATCTCACTTGAACTCCAGAAATATAGCAAAATCTATGTGTCTTTAAACAAAACCAGATATGACTAGAAGTGTCCTTGTATTGCAGATGGCTAGACGATTTCCAGGGCCCGACATAACTTAAAACAACACAAAACACGATGTTGCCAGATCAGTTGTATTGCCTAATTGGCCTGCAGATGGCTAGACGATTTCCAGGGCCCGACATAACTTAAAACCACACAAAACACGATGTTGCCAGATCAGTTGTCTTGCCTAATTGGCCTGTAGATGGCTAGTATTCCAAGGTCCTTAGTCAAAGGAAACAAAACTAACACAACAGAAAACAACACGAAACAAAATGTTAGCAAAGAAGCGTCCTTGCCTTGACTTGGTGATAGTTCGACGATTTCAAGGGCCTCACTTGTGCCGGCAGCACTGAGCTGGAATGCGTGACGAGCGACAGTGGGGTCTCCTGGCAAGTTCAAGTTCAATTAGTCCATAACACATGGGGGCATTTTAAACAATAAATACAATCAATACAATCATGATACATGCTAATATAGTAAATAAAAAAAATTAAAAATAAAAAAATTATGAAAAACTGTTACAAATTCTATTAATAAAGTCCAAAATATTATTTAGCAATTTCTTTTTCTTAGTAGCAAACAACTTTTTAAATCTAAGTGCATTAGT
>NC_090253.1:45163057-45178057 GCF_037325665.1 Littorina saxatilis | reverse complement strand
AATATCCACAGACTCGTTCACAACAGTTGGTAAGCTTACAACGCCACGGACGCTACTTTTCAAAAAAACGTTTTCCGGAAATAACTCTGTCAAGATTATCAGAGGTCTGGAGGAGTAATAATAATAACAATAATAATAAATAACTTTTCTATAGCGCGAGTCCCATCAATTGGCTCCAGGCGCTTTACAAATTCATTCTAAAATAAACAAGCACAAATCAAACAAGCATTCATATTTATAACTGAAATAAAACAAACAAGAACCAAAGCACTAAGCAAATTGGGCGTACATTGTAAACACACACACACACACACACACACACACACACACACACACACACACACACACACACACACACACAATCATACCATTGACAGAGAGACCATACAGTACATACAGGGTAGAGAGTTTCAAAGTAGAATAGAGTTTTGGAGAGTCTACAAAGGCTAAGCAAAGGCTTTACGAAACAGGTATGTTTTGAGTTGTGTTTTGAAGGAGGAAAGGCTGTTGGAATCACGGATAAAATTAGGAAGTGAGTTCCAGACGGTCGGAATCTGATGCCTAAAGGTTCTTTCACCAAAGGTTTTTGTCCTGATTTCCGGGATGCGATGGAGTTTTTTAGAGGAGGATCTGAGAGAACGGGATTAGGAGATTTAGGAGCCCCAGAAACTGCAGACAGATTTCACAACATCCGGAACACTCTCCACGCCTCTGACGGGCTGTATCCAGCGATCGACACGATGAACCAACTCCGATGTGATTGCTATGCGGCGTGCAATAGTATGATACTTCGAAAATATAATCATAGGAGTCACGAATGGCCTTGGATGGCTTGCTGATCACTGGAAGTGTTCGCTAAGCACGTGTGTTTTCCAAACCCACGTGACCTTGGATTAAAACACGTTATGATACGTGCGAGCGACCCTTTCCATAACACATTCTGAACTTCGACGCACTTGTAAACGCTGTTTTTGAAAGAAAAGGGCATTATATTTTGCGCGCGCTAAATGGCGTTCACATCGGAGTTGGATGTGCGTACAGCTACCGTCGGAGGAGTGGATAGTGTTCCGGATGTTGTGACATCTGTCTGCAGTTTTGAGGGGTACCTACTCCTCCCGTCCGCTGATAATCCTGCCAAGAGTTATTTCTGGAAAACGTCTATTGGAATTTGATAACAGACAAAACAACAACCACAACAATGATAACCACTACAAAGAGCAAACCCCAGTCCATAGTTTCTCGACACATCTCTGGCTGTCTGCAAAAACGGGGACAACTAACGCTCTACCTTTCGTCAGCGCTACTAACCTACACTTCAGAGTGGGAGATTCAAACCGTCAACACGTCCTTGTCATGCACGCTGTTTCTGCACGCCGCTGGCAACAAAAGGTTGTCTTTTGCGACCAATAGAATGGGATCGTCGCCGTTAGGGTGTTCGGAGAAGAACTTTTTTGGGTGAGAGATTCTGTACGCGCGCGCTCTTTAAAGATCGATGATTGCATCAGATGGTTCAACACGTTCATTAGTTCAAATAACAGGTTGGAAATTGTGATGGTTTTAGAAGAACCGAGGCACCTGGCTGACCTGTACTTTTACGTCCGAGTGTTAGACCACAGGCGAAGGTATCGTCCACTGGACTACTACTATCACAGAAAGACTACAAGGTCTGTCACTCACCTTCGAGTCTTCTGTGTTCTTGGAGTCGCTTCCTGGGGAAAAATATTGTTCAAGACGGTTTGCCTCTTCCTACAGTCTGTGTAAGGTCAAATAAATACAGTTGAATGATTGTTTAAACTGTATGTACCTTTAATTTTCAGCTTCCGTCCGCTGCAGGTTGTTATTAACCATCATTTGGACGAATCTTTGTTTGCGAGCCGCCAGGTCCCACCTTGCGTCAAATCATGCATCCGGCACCGAATATGCATACCACCGCTCATTGGTTAATAACAGGATATTCGATGATTATTTTCCCGTGGGTAGCTTCCCTTTGCTGCATAATATTTACATATGTTTTACACCAATGAGCGGTGGTATGCATATTCGGTGCCGGATGCATGATTTGACGCAAGGTGGAACCTGGCGGCTCGCAAACGAAGATTCGTCCAAATGATGGTTAATAACAACCTGCAGCGGACGGAAGCTGAAAATTAAAGGTACATACAGTTCAAACAATCATTCAACTGTATTTATTTGACCTTACACAGACTGTAGGAAGAGGCAAACCGTCTTGAACAATATTTTTCCCCAGCAAGCGACTCCAAGAACACAGAAGACTCGAAGGTGAGTGACAGACCTTGTAGTCTTTCTGTGATAGTAGTAGTCCAGTGGACGATACCTTCGCCTGTGGTTAGACATCGCCTTCAGGGCCTCACATCCACGTCGGACATCGGACATAGTGAGGATATTTTTTTCAAATGTCCTATACATTTTTCATGCAGGAGGACAAATGTCCTATTGTTTTTGTCACAAAGTGGTCAATGTCCGATTATTCTATCATTTGATCCGGACATCGTCAGTACTTCTCAATTTACAGTAGTTTGAATTCTAATTTATCGATGTATTGCGAAGCGATGTGTAGCAGACGAAATTAGACACTTTGTGCCTCTAGTACCAAAGAGTTCCCAAGGCTCGCAACTCGGAATGCTCGAAGCCAGTTGAGAGTTGCCTCCCTTCGCGCTTTCCCCGAAAATAACAAACATGCCGCCTAAACAAAAACTGATCCCAGAAAAGGGACAGAAGAAATTACACTTCAAGTCCCTTCCCTCATCATCTGTCAGTAGCACGGAAACTGAGCTTCCTCCAGCCCCAGAACAGTTAGAGCCCGATCGCCCAGGTGAGAATGTCGATCGCGATAGTCAAACATCGGAGCCGAAGAAAGACACTACCCCCTCCCTCACCCCCACGCGTAACTTCGTCTCAAGCTTGATGCGTGTGTACCTGAGGGGCCAAAGGATGACATTCACAAGTCACAGTGGGTGGTGAAGGTTGTTGAAAAGTGGACATCCACGAGGAAGCGAATGCTCTTCAGCAAAAGAAAGGAACCAGCACAGTAGTTGAAGTTCAGAGACAGAAACACTGCACTGACTCGATGTAATTTATTTTATATTTTCTGTTATTTTTTTTGCCAAGAAAAGTATTTTTGGTTTTTTACCCTCGTGCCAAGAAACTAGTCAAGTTTAATTATATTTACGTTTTGTTACGGGAAAAAATGTCCTATTGATTTGTTTTTGTTCAGGAAAAATGTCCTATCACTTTAACATTGGCCAGGACATTTGTCCTATGCTACCTATACCTTTCATTGATGTGGGGCCCTGCGCCTTGGAGATGGGAAACATTTCAGCGAACATGGGTGAGTGTTTAGACTTTCCGTGGGCTGCCCAGAGGCATTGGCTTAGTGTGTGTGGTCGTGTGTGTGTGTGTGGGAGAGCAATGTGTGTGTTTGTGTTTGTGTTTGTGTGTGTGTGTGTGTGTGTGTGTGTGTGTGTGTGTGTGTGTGTGTGTGTGTGTGTGTGTGTGTGATCCGAATGTTTCCCTTTTGTTAGCCAGTAACTTTGTTTTCTTCATGTAATATCGCTCCTAGTCCTAAGGTGCTTCATTTAGTCGACTACGTCAAATTAGAAGCAGACTTGACAGACACGTGCATAGTATGGATATGGTTATTTAAGATTATACAATTCCTTCTGATATAGAATTTAGAATGTTTGAAGACGGGTTTTGGAAACTCGCGCCATTCAAGTTAGGTACCGATCTTTTGGCGACTCAGTAACGGCGCGCCTTCTAGTGTTTTTTCGAGCTTCGGCCGGCTCCTACCCAGAGTGGAAGTGCTGTGGTTCCAATGGGAAGACTGGGATCCCACAGCCGAGTGTCATTCACTTCACGAATGCGATTGTGTCTACTCAGGTGTCTGGCAAAAAACAACAAGACGCGTAAGGCGAAATTACTACATTTAGTCACGCTGTGGAACTCACAGAATGAAACTGAACGTAGTCCGCCGCTAGTGCAAAAGGCAGTGAAAGTGACGAGCCTGTTTGGCGCGGTAGCGATTGCGCTGTGCTTCATAGCACGCTTTACTGTACCTCTCTTCGTTTTAACTTTTTGAGCGTGTTTTTAATCCAAACATATCATATCTATATGTTTTTGGAATCAGGAACCGACAAGGAATAAGATGAAATAGTTTTTAAAACGATTTCGGAAATTTAATTTTGATCATAATTTTTATATTTTTAATTTTCAGAGCTTGTTTTTAATCCAAATATAACATATGTATATGTTTTTGGAATCAGAAAATGACGAAGAATAAGATGAAATTGTTTTTGGGTCGTTTAATAAAAAAATAATTTTAATTACAAGTTTCCGATTTTTAATGACCAAACTCACTCATTAGTTTTTAAGCCACCAAGCTGAAAAGCAATACCAAACCCCGGCCTTTGTCGAAGATTGCTTTGCCAAAATTTCAATCCATTTAATAGAAAAATGAGGGTGTGACAGTGCCGCCTCAACTTTTACAAAAAGCCGGATATGACGTCATCAAAGGTATTTATCGAAAAAAAGAAAAAAACGTCCGGGGATATCATACCCAGAAACTCTTATGTCAAATTTCATAAAGATCGGCCCAGTAGTTTAGTCTGAATCGCTCTACACACACACAGACAGACAGACAGACACACACACACACACACACACACACACACACACACACACACACACACACACACACACACACACACACACACACACACACACACACACACACACACACACACACATACACCACGACCCTCGTCTCGATTCCCCCCTCAAAGTTAAAACATTTAGTCAAAACTTGACCAAATGTTACAAGTCGCGTAAGGCGAAAATACAACATTTAGTCAAGTAGCTGTCGAACTCACAGAATGAAACTGAACGCAATGCCATTTCTCAGCAAGACCGTATACTCGTAGCATCGTCAGTCCACCGCTCATGGCAAAGGCAGTGAAATTGACAAGAAGAGCGGGGTAGTAGTTGCGCTAAGAAGGATAGCACGCTTTTCTGTACCTCTCTTTGTTTTAACTGTCTGAGCGTGTTTTTAATCCAAATATATCATATCTATATGTTTTTGGAATCAGGAACCAACAAGGAATAAGATGAAAGGGTTTTTAAATTGATTTCTAAAATTTAATTTTGATAATAATTTTTATATATTTAATTTTCAAAACTTGACTAAATGTAAAAAGAAGAGAAGAAGAAAGCAAAAAAAGAACAAAGAAAGAGAAAACAGAATGAAAAGAGAAAAAAAACCACAGAAAAACACCAGGCGCGCCTTCTTTGTTTGGTGGACGTAAGGTTCTAGAGGTTTGTTGGGGTGGTGTCTTTTTGAAGCGAGTGTCTACTTTGGTGCAGCAGAATACATTTTTCTCCCACTGGAAGATTATACACGAGATTAAATAAGTGTTTATCGTAACTGATCTTACCCAGCGATTTCTACCTAGACTGTCGTACATGCAATGCCTATCTCCCCTGATGTGCATGCGTTTTGACTTGCATTGACTGTGATTCTAGGGTTCATTCAAACACCGGGATACAGCTCGGGGAAACACTACCCTCCTGGCATGGACAGCTGGAAGAAGATTTCAGTCCCTTTGTACCACGTGACCCTCGTCAGCTTTGTGCGCATGCGCACACACATACACCTGGCATATTTACACGATTGTAAATATCCACAGAACGACTATTTGGAGCTGTCGACAGAGAACTTAGTTTGGGAAGTGTGCGGCAGAAACCTCCCTTCACCTGAGGTGCACAACGCTGGGGTGCTGTACGTGAGATTTGTCAGTGACGCGAGAGCCGAAAGCTCAGGATTCAAACTTCTCTTCTCCTTTCACAAGGTTAATGTTTCTTGTATTTCAGGTAATTCATTTAAAGGTAAGGTTTTCAAAAATAGAAGAAAAACACACACGTTGGTAGAGCAGTCATGTTTGATCGTCGTATCAAGTTTGACTCCAGGCAGGGTAGAGCAGTCATGTGTGATCGTCGTATCAAGTTTGACTCCAGGCAGGGTAGAGCAGTCATGTGTGATCGTCGTATCAAGTTTGACTCCAGGCAGGGTAGAGCAGTCATGTTTGATCGTCGTATCAAGTTTGAATCCAGGCAGGGTAGAGCAGTCATGTTTGATCGTCGTATCAAGTTTGACTCCAGGCAGGGTAGAGCAGTCATGTGTGATCGTCGTATCAAGTTTGACTCCAGGCAGGGTCGATACGGATTGATTGTATATGATGACTTAGAGACGTATCCATGCCCTACCCCGGTGTTGACACCGTGACACGTAAAGGACCTCAGTCATTCTGCCAGAAGTGCAGATCACACTCACTGATAACACGTAAATACACACACAACTTGGTAGCGCCCAAACTTTGATTATAGCTTTCTGTTGGAAGAAAAATAATTTATTTTCAACTCAGGATTTGAGTCAGCTTGGGAAAAAATGAAATAGAATGATATAATTCTTTGCAATTCGATAAGCTGAGGTCTTTCTTTTCTGCTAAGCTTACTTATTTCTTATTTTTTGTTTGTTTGTTTGTTTCATTTCTTTTGTATGAGGATAAATATCAATGATTTAAACGCGTCGATGAATTGGTTGAATATATCTTTGAGTGACATAGTAGACGGGCGAAGTGGCGCGGTGGTGAGACGTCGGCCTCCGAATCGGGAGGTCGTGAGTTCGAATCCCGGTCGCTGCCCCCTGGTGGGTTAAGAGTGGAGATTTTTCCGATCTCCCAGGTCAACTTATGTGCAGACCTGCTTGTGACTTAACCCCCCTTCGTGTGTACACGCAAGCACAAGACTAAGTGCCCAAGGAAAAGATCCTGTAATCCTTGTCAAAGTTCGGTGGGTAATGGAAACACGAAAATACCCAGCATGCCTACCCAACGAAAGCGGAGTGAAGCTAACTATGCTCTCAGAGTATAGTGTGGGGAACCCAAATGGGCAAACGAGCTCACACGTCACCAGAATTTCTGGAACCCTGAAGAAGAAGAATGACATAGTCCGGCGCAGTGGATTAGTTGTCGTGTTTTCTGAATGGCTTTAAAGAAACAGTATCAACTCTCAACATTCACACCAAACACAATATAGAGTGTAAGTATCCCGTCGCGATATACCTTCGTGGTTGAAAACGACGTTAAACACCAAATAAAGGAAAGAGTGTAAGTATGGCCACTGGGCTTGAGTAGAAGAGTTTCGGAAATAACTCGATCTGTCTGAGTTCCGTTTTCTGTGGAAGAGTGATGCCCATTCGAAACAGTGAGACAAACAATCGCCGCTGATTTGTGGACCCTCCCAATCATGGCTTCACAGTGAACATAGAGCTTAAGGAACAAGTTGGAAACGCGTTACGCCCATTATACGTACCCAGACAGTTGTTACGCCCGATTGTGTACCCAGAAAATCGACGTGGCGTGTGTGGTGTGCTGCCTTAAATAACATTATCCCAGGCAAATCGTCTAAGTGAATACATATAGGTTACACACTCCGAGTTCTGAATATCGTGCATATTTTTCTTCGGGTCGATTTTCAGGTATTACCGAGCCTCTGGCGAGACCTGAAAATCTACCCGATGGAAAATATGCAAGATATTCAGGACGAGGTGTGTGAGCTTTTTATCCCATTACCCATTAAAAAACCGAACTTTTTGACACAAACTCTGCGAGTGCCTGTTTACTGCTCATCAAACCTTATGCCACCGAAAATCGTGTCAAGATATTCATGTGCGAAACGAATCCCTTTTTGTCTTTTTGTTTCCAGGATTGTGCCGTTGAATGCATTTGATACTGTGACCAGCCGGTTTCAGTCGGTTACCCGAGCTGGCATTATAAGATGTTTGATGGGTTGTTGGCAGACCAGCTTTTTTGTCGGTCCGAGGGGGAGCATATCGTCTTTTGTTTCATATTTATTGACCAAGGCCGAAGTGTAAGTTTTATTTCGTCGCTCAAGATTTTGAATCAGGATGTTCTTGGGATTGATCTAAGCGGTTGCCCATGAAGCGTACCTCGTTACGACAACTTTACTAGAGTTGTGCGCCTGGAATCACTGTGTGTCTCTGTCGCTCTCTCTTGTGCTCTGTCTCTCTTTCAGTCTCACCGCGTCGGACAACTGATAATCTTCACTCACTCAGCTCTATTCACCCAAACAGATTATGTACAATCATGCTTTGTTGTTTTCTTTATTTCTTCAGTGATATTGTCTGTAGATCGTTAGCCAAACGTCAGTTCGACTTTTATACCGCAGAATATCTCAATCGTTTTGCTGAAAAAAGTAGTCCCCGAGTTAACGATAAATATGCAAATGACCTCTAAATTATTCAATTGTACTCTGAGATCAAAGACAATGACCAATGACAGGTGAGATCGAGACTCGGTTGTGATGGATAATTCATATGGTTGTGATGGATTATCCAGAATAATCCCCTCTACAGCTAACAGAGACAAAGAGGCAGGTCATGGGATAATAACAGCTATTGTGTTTTAAGCGTAGCAATAGGGTCCGATATTTAGACGAGACAAGTATACTGCCGACGAGTCGAAGACAAGTCGTATGATTATTGTTCGAGCCTAAATATCAAACCCTATTGCTACGCTGAAAAACATAATAGCGGTTATATTCGCCATTTGTCCTATGCATTTAAACCGCTTACTTTCCTTTGTTTCTCAGAAACATCTCACCATACAGAACTCTTTTCTTCTGCATCAGATATCCCGTCAGCCATCTCGCGGCAATGGCAGCCTATGGAACTGCTCGGTGGCTGAATGGCCGGCCTTTGCTGATCACTTCCGGTGTAACGTGGAGAGGGAGTGTGAGGGAGGGGAGGACGAGGCGGACTGTTTCTACACTGGTCACTGCGGTCAAGGTTATCTGACACTGGACGACAGGTGCGTTCGAGTGTGTGTGTGTGTGTGTGTGTGTGTATGTGTGTGTGTGCGTGTGTGTGTGTGTGTGTGTGTGAGCGAGAGAGAGAGAGAGAGAGAGAGAGAGAGATAGAGAGAGAGAGAGACAGACAGAGAGAAAGAGAGAGAGAGAGAGAGGGAGGGAGAGAGAGAGAGAGGGAGGGAGAGAGAGAAATAGAGAGAGAGCGAGAGAGAGAAAGAGAGGGGGTATCATTATAAGCCTATATCATTTGTAACGGGTGAATTGGCCTATACAATAATTTCTGAGTTCTGAGTTCTCTCACACACAGACAGACACACACACAGACACACAGACAAACAGTAACACAGTCACGCAGACACATACACACACACACACACACACACACACACACACACACACACACACACACACACACACACACCCATCCAACTACCTATGACCACCAACTATGTTGTCCCAGGTGCTACGTGTACGATCAAACTGGCGAAGGAAGCTTGCAGTCATGGAGGGATTCGAACCGAGTGTGCAAGCGACTTGGCGGTTACCTGGCCTCGCTCAACACCCGGGGGGAGTGGGAGGCAGTGGAGTCGTTGTTGCGCCAGAGACGATCACCTAATTCTGTATTCATAGGGCTGCACGATACGCCCTCTGTCTTACCCTACATGTGAGGTGTTTGTTCAAGTGTGCCTGTTCCGTTATGATAAGGCTACGCAACACTATACATATATGTATTAAGCTACGGTCACACGGCAGCGATTCAATCGTAGGATGTGTTTATTACGAGACAATCGCCGATCGCCTGTCACACGGCAAATGCACTGCGCGAGAGCAGAGGTTTTTGGAGAAGCGGGTTCTGCTTGTGTTCAAACATTGCTCTCACTCTTAACCTTTCAAAACAAAACAAAACAAAACGCTTTGAGCATTAGGCCTTAATGGGAAAGTAATTACGCAGACAGTTGCACCCGATTGTTCCGGACCGTACGTAGTACACGCCAAACATTGTATCATTTGTATTTGAGTATGAAACTGTTCTTCTAAAACTAGTTTTGAATCCATGAAGAAACGCTGTTCGCTGCTGTCCGCCATTTTGTTGAAGTCACGACGTGACAGTCGCAACGGCGCGTTCTGATTGGTCCTCACCTACGGCCGAAGCTACGAGAGAATCGCCTGCGAGTAAATGATATCTTCATCGCAGCTCGATCTTACGCAAAACTCGGCCCGTGTGGAAGGATAAATCGTTGTGTGTGACTGGGCTAGTTCAAGTCCCGTGTTGATAGGGCTATACACAACACGCCCTCTGTCTTACCTGACATGTGAGGAGCTTTTTTGAGGTACCGTGTTCGCAAAGAGAAGTTGTCAGTATTTAAATATTTACATGGCCAAGCACTGTTTCTTCAAGAACGGAATATCCCTAGTGAAGATGGATAGTTTACTTGTCACGACAGAATGTCTGGATACGTTGCGATGTTTTAAACCAGAACGCGCAGACAGGATGTGATAAAGGCAAACAAAGTGGCCTAAGTGTTAGACGTGAATGTACAGCAGATACTAATTAACACAGTATCTGGTGATTGGTCAAAGGTCATGAATGCCCTGAAGAAGACTCATCGAGGCTACTGTCTACATGTTCGACCCCCCCCCCTCCCCCCCCTCCCTTCACACTCGTCCATTCACTCTTAACGCTGCTATTATATTATGCATGCATCTTTTGTACATTTGTTTTTCCCTCTTTTTCTTAAAACAGATACAGGCACACTATTTTGTGGGCAGACAGAACGGTGGCTTTCTTCGCCAAAGCCACTTTGAAAAGTGGGTCATTCTGCAGCATTATTACACAAGGATCTACTGACTTAGTTGCCAGCCTTAAGGAAGAATGTGATGACAAAGAACAATATGTGGACATCTTGTGCGAGCTAGATAGTCTGTCCACACAGCTAGAACAACACAAGAAAAATCAGAGGAAAAGCTCAAGCATCCATGTGGCACTTTCGGGAAATGCGTCACTTCCTGTTCCGGCTGTCGCGTGTCCGGGAGGTCACCTGACTCATGCTTTCATGGCCTGTGACGTGCAAAGCGCGTGTTGGGCCGGTCGCCATGGTTACGCAGACAGTGAGGTGTGGGGAGTTCCTTCACGTGCGTCATGTCCGGTCCCCGTGACGTCACTCCCCATGACGTCACTGCCTGCCATGTTCACGTGCAGCGCGGGGTCCCAGCGCGTGCCGTACAGCTTGGTGTGTGACCACCGTCAGCAGTGTGCGGACGGCAGTGATGAGACTTTCTGTGTCTTTGCTCCGTGTTCCGGCTCCACCCCGGTACAGTGTGCTACATCCACCCAGGTAGAGAGAGAGACAGAGGGGGAGAGGGGGAGAGAGAGAGAGAGCGAGGGGAGAGAGATAGAGAGAGAGAGAGAGAGAGAGAGAGAGAGGGAGAGAGATAGAGAGAGAGAGAGAGAGAGAGAGAGAGAGAGAGAGATAGAGAGAGAGAGAGAATTGAATTGAATTGAACTTGATTTAACAAGGATTAAGATTTAAGGCTACGCCTTTTCTTACAATCTGTAACGCATAGACACACAATTATATATATGAGGCATGAAGAGCATGCATATGTGGTTATTCATAAAATCAAATGCATACTATGCAGGTAATTATGAATACAAGATGGTAGCATTCGAACAGTTAGCAATAGTACAACAAAAATATGTTCAGAATATACAATGCACAGCATATATTTGACGTAATACTAAGTGTGGTAAATCAAAAGGCGTTAAACTACTCAGACATTAAGTGGTTTTTAACATATTTTTTAAAACTTGTTTAAAGGACAAATCCAATGTTTTGAAATATCTCCAAAAGCTTGAATATCGAATGCCAAATGTTATAAACATCTCAGGAAAAATATTTCAAAAATTATTACAAATTTTGTTATTGTTGTAATTGAACATTTATTATTGGTGGGCTAACCAAGACAAGCCGCCTGGGGTCATGTTGTGGTCACGTGATGTTTGGTTCACTGTGACGTCACAGTGTTTGTTTTGGTTCAACCAGCGTGATGTTCATGCATACATGTGTAAAAGTGATAACTGGGTCCGGAAGAATGCCTCGTAGGTGTGCAGCCGCAAACTGCAAAAACACGCAAACAACAAGCGGCATTTCCTTCCACAGATTTCCTACCAAAAACCTAAGTTTGTTATCGAAATGGGAGATGTTTCCACAGCTAAAGCGTGCGCATTTAAAAGTGTCTGGCAAAAGCAGGTTCATTTGCAGTGAACATTTCGTGCAAACCGACTTCATCAACTTTGAGCAAAACAGGTTGGGGTTTCAACCGAAAAGAGTATTGTCGCGATTGGCAGTACCCTCCGTTCAAAGCTGCTTGAAGGTCAGTGTACTTTGATTGTAGATGTAGTAGATGTTTTTTGTTTTGACCATGCACCCACATATTGGTGCGCAGCAAATGTGAATTGGTGCAGATTAGTGTGTCTTGGTCCGGTTATTACTGCTGGATTACAAAGATGATGTATTGACGTCGAAGCGCCACAGGCAACACTGTTCTTTCTTTCTTTCTTTATTTGGTGTTTAACGTCGTTTTCAACCATTCAAGGTTATATCGCGACGGGGGCAACACTGTTGCATAACGGTCTGAGCTGAGCTGTGGAAAATGGGGGCTGGGCAGGAACAAGAGCGGGTGGGGGTGATAGGGGTGGGGGGGGGGGGGGGGTGGGGGAGGGTGGGGGGGTGGCGCAGCAGATTAAGAGTAACACGTCAGTTGTCAGTTTTGTTGTTGAGACATTACACAATATATGTGCCAAGCGTGGGGTAGGCTAAATATGATCGCAAACTCCAAATGTAAATCCATGACATTGACAGTGTTTGCTTGAATTATAATTTACTATGACTGTATAAAATATCTATTCTAAGCGTGCAGTTTTTGCTACTGAAAGACGAGAGCTGTGAGAATCGTGCATGTGATTTGTCTGCAATGACTGAGACACGTAAAACCAGCTTATGTGTTGAAACTTACGCATGGATACACACATGATAATATCCATACGTCTTTCAGTGGGTATTTCAATTTTCAATGTTCTGAATAGGTCAATAGACAATACCAGACCAAGCATACTTTCAAATCAAATTATCATTACACTAAGTGTCTTTCTTCTTTTACTTCCAGAGGAAAAGGGAACTGTCACGATTCCCAACGGCAAACGATGAGAACAAAAGGACACTCCATAACAAGCCCTGCTGTACTTGCCGCTGTCACGAAAAACCGCCAGTCATGAAAATATTTGCCTGTGCGCAGACAGTCAACCCACAGCAATGTGAAAGGTGTACGTACACACACACACACACACACACACACACACACACACACACACACACACACACACACACACACACACACACACACACACACACACACACACACACATGCGTGCTAAATATAGAATTTCATGTTTTTATGATGAGCATGAAAGTTGCAAAGGATGAAGTGTTCTTTCTGTTTTAAAGGGTCACAAACTGATGATAAGGTACACCCAGCACCTCTTGTTCACATGATAAGGTACACCCAGCACCTCTTGTTCACATGATAAGGTACACCCAGCACCTCTTGTTCACATGATAAGGTACACCCAGCACCTCTTGTTCACATGATAAGGTACACCCAGCACCTCTTGTTCAGATGAAAAAGGTTGACTTCTGCCAGCAGACGGATTCTGAAGAACCCAAAGGAAACCGACAACCGCTAGCAGTGCATGAACATCTTTTTAAGGTTATGGAGGAAGAGCCCGTCAGCGAGTCAGACGAGGAGGAGGGAGTGGTGACAGACCGAGAAAACGAGGACTGGGAACTCAGTAACCAATCCGAGGAGAGCTGTGACACAGTTATCACTGGAAGGTACAAGCTTTTGTCATGAATCTTCTGTCGCTGTTTCTTAGTTGAACATGGGGAAATGCCCAATGTCCCGTTTCACGCTTAATCACGAATTTCGCTATATCTCATGTACATTGTTGTAAACATTCCCACCCCCCACGAAAAAAAAGAAAGAAAAGGGAATTTATGCAACAGATCATGTCCGTATGTGATTGTGATGTATACTATTTCTCTGTCGTCTGCTCCTGAAGCAGACAATGTTGTTTTGGAGCAACCCGGATGACACGGGGTGGGGTAAAACAGAGGATGATGGGTACATTATAAACATAGTCCACAATCATCCTGACTGTAAACAGTGACAGCCGAAATATTAGCTGAGTTTTTGAGGAGTAGAAAAGCGACAATAATCCTGGCGAGTATCATTGTTTTTTAAGCTTTTCTGTTTTGATATCGTACCACTATCATGGGCTTTCAATTGAAGTGAAAAACTTCATGAGAGTGGTAGTTATAGTGTGAAAACCTTCCTGTACTACTCTGCAACAGTTCTGACCTACTTTGGAAGCGTGGGTATTTGTTCCTTCTGTCAAGATGGTTGAACGTGCTACAGTTTTGTTTGTCGGGCACTCGCATGCACACCGGCACGGTTGGCCTAGTGGTAAGGCGTCCGCCCCGGGATCGGGAGGTCGTGGGTTCGAACCCCGGCCGGGTCATACCTGAGACTTTAAAATTGGCAATCTAGTGGCTGCTCCGCCTGGCGTCTGGCATTATGGGGTTAGTGCTAGGACTGGTTGGTCCGGTATCAGAATAATGTGACTGGGTGAGACATGAAGCCTGTGCTGCGACTTCTGTCTTGTGTGTGGCGCACGTTATATGTCAAAGCAGCACCGCCCTGATATGGCCCTTCAAGGTCGGCTGGGCGTTAAGCAAACAAACAAACAAACAAACAAACTCGCATGCACGAAGACTTGGGGAATTCCACAAATAACCTCTGCTTTCAGTTTCAATGATCTCTCCCTTATGAGTATGTTTCTGAGTCATAAATTCACTATCTGACGCAAAAGTTTTGACAGACCTGAGTGGAACTCCCACTCTATGTCTTAAAAAAGATATGTAACAAAATGAAATCTTAGAAATTAGAAAAATATATAATAGTGAGGGTAAATTTCTAAAAGTTTAACTTCAAGCAGTTCATTTAACCAAGAAAGGTAGTGAACGTTGTAACACAAGAGGG
>NC_090253.1:45153057-45158057 GCF_037325665.1 Littorina saxatilis | reverse complement strand
AAGAGAAGTGGTTCTACGGAATGGATCGTCTTGAGATTGTGAACTCGTTTAAATATCTCGGTGTAACCCTTTCCACCCAACTGAGCTGGAACATTGCAGTAGAAACAAAGACAACCATGGCGAAAAAGGGAGTGATCGAAATCGTTAGATTACTGAACAGACTTGGCTGCCATTCGACAAAGGTGTTTTTCAAACTGTTTGACGCACGGATCGCCCCTATGCTCTTGTAAGGTTCAGAGCTATGGGGATATGGAAAGTATGACTCTATGGAAAGGGTCCACCTGTTTGCGTGTAAAAAATTTCTGAAAGTGACAATTCGAACTCCAAACAGCATTGTGTATGGTGAATTGGGAAGACATCCGCTGTATATTAATTCTGCAGTCAGATGTGTGAAATACTGGTTTACACTGCTGAAACAACCTGATTCAAGATATCCCAAGATTGCATATAAAGCTTTATGTAATTTGGCATCGAAGGGCCACACAAATTGGGTCTCACATGTGCAGAGTCTTTTATGTTGTAAGGGTTTTGCTGCTGTGTGGATGTACAGAATGGTTGGGAATGAGAAGTGTTTCTTACAAGAGTTTAAAAGACGTTTACAAGATTGTTTTTGTCAAGAATGGTTCTCCTTTTTAGAATGATGTGAACGTTTCGACATTTATAATTGTTACAAAACATGCCTGGAAAAAGATAAATACATTGAATTAATTGAAGATATTAAGTACAGAGTTGCTCTTACTCGTTTCCGCGCAGGAGTATCCGAAATCAACGCTCACAAGTTTCGGTACGCACCAAACCAAACGACAAGAAACTGTCCTCTCTGTACAGCTGATAAAGAAGATGAACACCATGTTGTATTTTTATGTCCTTTTTATCAAGACCTTCGAGCAAAGTATTTGAAAATCTCGAACTCTAAGACGCTGCAACAACAACTTGTGTATTTCTGTGGCAGTAATGAGGAAAATGTGATGAACAGCTTCAGAAGATTTGTGTTCTTCATGTTACAGAAGAGACGAACCCTTATAAATCAGGTTCAGTGACATGTCATCAGGGTTTTAATGTATTTGTTGAATTTTATGCGTGACTATGATTTATAACTGTGCAGATACTATTGCTGTTATTTTAACCACTATTGTAAGGGGCTTTTTCTTTCTTTATTTGGTGTTTAACGTCGTTTTCAACCACGAAGGTTATATCGCGACGAGGGAAAGGGGGGAGATGGGATAGGGGAAAGGGGGGGGAGATGGGATAGAGCCACTTGTTAAGTGTTTCTTGTTCACAAAAGCACTAATAAAAAAATTGCTCCAGGGGCTTGCAACGTAGTACAATATATGACCTTACTGGGAGAATGCAAGTTTCCAGTACAAAGGACTAAACATTTCTTACATATATACTGCTTGACTAAAATCTTTACAAACATTGACTATATTCTATACAAGAACCACTTAACAAGGGTAAAAGGAGAAACAGAATCCGTTAGTCGCCTCATACGACATGCGGGGTGCAGAGAAATAAGGATGTGGAAAAGAAGACTTTTGGTAAGTGAAATAAAGGTGATGGATCCAGTCAGGTAGAAATAAGACAACAAGAAAAGAATTGGAAAACTGCAGGGAATAGTACTAGTAGGGAGAGTTTTCTTGGAAGGAAATATAGGTGAAAGGACTGGTAAGGCAGAAATAAGACAAAAGAAGAGAAGAAACAGAGCCGTTAGTCGCCTCTTACGACATGCTGGGTAGCATCGGGTAAATTCTTTCTAGTCCCAACCAATATGGGACTCCCCCTAACCCGCGGGGGGTATTGTAAGGGGCTGTGGCCTTAGACATTATTAAAGATTTATGCTTGTTCTTGTTCTTCTTCTCTCTCTCTCTCATTACACACACACACACATACGCACACGCACACGCACAAACGCATACGTAGGGGAAGGGAGGGCAAGTCGAACCCCTCGGGTATGTCGTCCCCCCTCGATTTTGAGAACATGACACTGCAGGGGTGATTATCATCGATTTCATAAGCCAGAGTTACCCAACATGAATCAGTTGAAGAAAAAAAAAATGTCGAAAAAATCTTTGTCAATTTTGA
The DNA here is from genome assembly GCF_037325665.1 of Littorina saxatilis. Classification (NCBI taxonomy): domain Eukaryota; kingdom Metazoa; phylum Mollusca; class Gastropoda; order Littorinimorpha; family Littorinidae; genus Littorina; species Littorina saxatilis. Next base: position 45,155,975 of record NC_090253.1, on the reverse strand, counting down.
TGGTTTCCACTCTAAAATTGTTGCACGAAAAAAAAAACAGTCAGTGCATGGGAGCCGCTGATTCGTAAAATGCACCAGATCTGCAAAAAAGCTTTGGCTTTCATAACAACTAGTCGAAAGTTATAGATCTCAGGCTATCCCAGGAACAATGGTAAATAGCAATGTTCAACGAGTACCATGATCGGGTAATTCGTCCCCCCCTAGTAGTAGGCCTATTAAACACAACCTGAAATGGGCGACACAAATCAATTACAAGTCCAATTTGTAAATATATTTTCCCATTTGCTTCGCTTTGAACCAGAGCAACTAATAAGTATAGATGTTTGAACATCTATCCCTTCAAATACTCACCCTCCCTGCATAGCCAAGACGTCGATCGACTTCTGACGTAGGCCGACTCATTATGACGTCATTCTCACTTCCGATTAACAAAACTGACACAGAAAAGTTACTTCAGTCAATTTCATATGTCGAGGTGATGCTATTGGGTAATATGAACAACCTTTTCCACCTGGACGAATTACCCGCCCCCCATGGACGAGTTGCCCTCCATGGAGGGCAAGTCGTCCATGCTTCAGGATTTTTTTCTTTTATATTTTATTTAAAAACCGTGCCAGTTGGATCGTTCATATTCCATACAACGCTTACACGAAAGAGAACACACCAGGTTTTACAACAAAAACAATATTTTTCTTAAAAAGACGAGAGGTATAAGCTGCATTCGTTAGAGGGGTCGACTTGCCCTCCCTTCCCCTACCCACGGTATCGTACACACAAACTCACACACAGAAACACATCCGTGTATGTATATACGGTATCATGCGAGAGAGAGAGGGAGAGAGAGGGGGAAGGGGGAAAGAACGAGCGAGAAAGAAAGAGCGAGAGAAGACAGAAAGACAGATGGAGAGAGAGAGGGGGAGGAGAGCGGGAGAGACAAGGAGAGAGCGATTTTAAAGAGGTACAGAGAAAGAGCGATTGAGAGGTGCAGAGAGAGAGAGAGAGAGAGAGAGAGAGAGAGAGAGAGAGAGAGAGAGAGAGAGAGAGAGAGAGAGAGAGAGAGAGAGATCAAATCAAATCAAATCAAATCAAATCAATTTTTATTTTGCGAGGGTTGTGGAAGAGAGAGAAAGAGAGAGAGAGATAGGGAGAGAGCGAGAGAGAGAGAGAGCTCAGAACTCAGAAAGTTTATTGTTTAGGCCAACTGACCCGTTACAACCGGTACATATGTCAAACATGACGGGCCCCCCCCCCCCCTCTCTCTCTCTCTCTCTCTCTCTCTCTCTCTCTCTTTCTCTCTCTCTCTCTCTCTCTCTCTCTCTCTCTCTCTCTCTCTCTCTCTCTCTCTCTCTCTCTCTCTCTCTCCCACTCTCACACACATAAACACACACACTCTGACTTTCTCTCCTTCTCTCACACACACACACACATACACAAACACACACACACACTTACTTATGATGTAAATTTATGTCAGAAATACTACTCAAAAAGAAAAAAATACAAAGCAATATTAAAGAGAAAAAAAAGGATTTTTAAAGATAATTTAGCAAAGAAATTGAATGACGAATTTAATAACGATCCAAGTGCTATGTGGAAAACTCTAAAAGATTTAAAGACGATGGGTGAAGTCAATACAACTAAAAAATGTGCAATCAATCCCGTTACGGTCACCACCATAAGCTTGAGCTTGTTGATGATCCGTAACATGTATAATGTTCAAATACATATGAATTGTTGAATAAAGACTGTTTAAACCAATCCAAAGAAATGGATTGATCATTTAGAGAAATTGATAGGAACAGAAACTAAAGTTTCTGATGAAAGAAAATACATAGTAAATGAGGAATTAAAGAAGATGCATACACATTGTTATACACCTATTTTAGATGACCCCATAACAGAGAAAGAATTAAAAAAAGAATGTAAAACGTTGAAAAATAAGAAGTCATCCGGAAAAGATAGAATAACCAATGAAATTATAAAAGCAAGTTTAAATCATATGACTAAAATATTAGTTAATCTATTCAACATTATTCTTACAAGTGGTAACTATCCTACAGAATGGAAGACTGGAATAAGTGTACCATTGCATAAAAAAGGAGATCCAATGAATCCGAGTAACTATAGAGGAATCACTCTTAGTAGTAATTTGGGAAAATTGTTTTGTAAAATCATCAATTCAAGAAACAACAACTTTTTAGAAAAAAGAATATTTTGATAAAAGAACAAGCTGGGTTTCGAAAAATTGCATTGCGTTCAGTTTCATTCTGTGAGTTCGACAGCTACTTGACTAAATATTGTATTTTCGCCTTACGCGACTTGTTTTATTTTTTTACACACTGCTTTTTTTTTACGGTCCTCGGGGAGTATAATAGTATGCACCTTCTGTATTTATCTCTATCAATCTCGGCTTCCGGTCCGGGTCGATAAAGATGAAAGAGAAGACGATATACTTCCCTCAAATCAACAACAAACAAGTCGCGTAAGGCGAAAATACAACATTTAGTCAAGCTGTCGAACTCACAGAATGAAACTGAAGGCAATGCAATTTTTCAGCAAGACCGTATACTCGTAGCATCGTCACTCCACCGCTCATGACAAAGGCAGTGAAATTGACAAGAAGAGCGGGTTAGTAGTTGCGCTGAGAAGGATGAGGGCCCCAAAAGGTTTAAAATCGTGATCGTGATTGGCGTTTTTTGACCTTTCTGTGACCGTGATCGAGCACTCCAGTTTGGTTAAAGCAGAAAAACAGATCGTCTTCGGTCATGTGCAATGACTCAAAGTCTCGAGGACCGTTGCTGCTCGTGAAAGTTCCGTTTATTATCTCTGTCGCGCTGTTCCTCGGCTGTTCTGTGAAATGACGGTCGTTGTTGTGGCTGAGTGTGCGGTTAAGCTTGAGTTCCTTCTGATCGCTGTGC
>NC_090253.1:45145557-45148057 GCF_037325665.1 Littorina saxatilis | reverse complement strand
TGCTGCTTCTCATCATTTCAAGTTAGGGATTTAGCACAAAGGGCATTTTTTAAAGGTAAACTCAATGTGACTAGCACACACTCACAGGGAATAGCTATAGACAGGGGAGGCAACTGGGTCGGGCAGGAGATAATCACACACAAAGAGACGGGGTACGCCACTTGGCTACATAAAGGAGAAAGGCATGGCAGTTTCTTGCAAGCGAAGGGTATTGGTGATGAACTTAATAGATTTCACCCCAAAATTTGATTTAGATTCGAAAACGTGCACCGAGTGGTTACGTCCATTGAATGAGAAGGGAAGGATTTAAAGATGAAGCACATGTCTAAGTTTAAATAACAAAATGTTGGTTGAACGAATTTGACCCCCTGGAATGTAAAGTACCTAAGCTCCATCATCAGAAATGTGGAAGTGAGGGGGGATTTTCAGTGTGGAGTTTATACCAGATCAACGAGGCTGAATCAGAACGAGAAAACATGGTGGACAGGTAGCTCCGCTCTGCTGCTCGTGGCTGTGAATTTTGTAAGTTCTCCATGTGCTACTGTGGATGAATGGAGCTGTTTACTGGTGTGTAGATGATTACTGGACTGTGCAACGCAGTAAGTCATACAAATGCAAGTACTGTGTTCTTCTTCCTTGAAATGACGTGTTTTCTCGAAATCCTATTCATCCATGTACAGTGATTGCAAGGACAACCGGTTGTTCTTTTTTATATTTAGTCAAGTTTTGAGGGGGAATCGAAACGAGGGTCGTGGTGTATGTGCGTGTGTCTGTGTGTGTGTCTGTGTGTGTGTGTGTGTAGAGCGATTCAGACTAAACTACTGGACCGATCTTTATGAAATTTGACATGAGAGTTCCTGGGTATGAAATCCCCGAACGTTTTTTTCATTTTTTTGATAAATGTCTTTGATGACGTCATATCCGGCTTTTCCTGAAAGTTGAGGCGGCACTGTCACGCCCTCATTTTTCAACCAAATTGGTTGAAATTTTGGTCAAGTAATCTTCGACGAAGCCCGGACTTCGGTTTGCATTTCAGCTTGGTGGCTTAAAAATTAATTAATGACTTTGGTCATTAAAAATCGGAAAATTGTAAAAAAAAATAAAAATTTATAAAACGATCCAAATTTACGTTTATCTTATTCTCCATCATTTGCTGATTCCAAAAACATATAAATATGTTATATTTGGATTAAAAACAAGCTCTGAAAATTAAATATATAAAAGTTATTATCAATTTTTTTTTTCGAAATCTATTTAAAAACACTTTCATCTTATTCCTTGTTGGTTCCTGATTCCAAAAACATATAGATATGATATGTTTGGATTAAAAACACGCTCATAAAGTTAAAACGAAGAGAGGTACAGAAAAGCGTGCTATCCTTCTCAGCGCAACGAATACCCCGCTCTTCTTGTCAATTCCACGGGCACTGCCTTTGCCACGGGCGGTGGAGTGACGATGCTACGAGTATACGGTCTTGCTGCGTTGCGTTGCGTTCAGTTTCATTCTGTGAGTTCGACAGCTACTTGACTAAATATTGTATTTTCGCCTTACGCGACTTGTTTTAGATTCACGTGAATTCCATGAATAACTTCTGCCAGCTGTGAGCGATATCTTGACTTGGCTTTGACGTCACCCCTGTTGTGTGTTCCCCGTGGTTTTCCCGTGAAGCTGGACCGGTGTCTGTGTCTGTCTAAACGGCCCACGTGTGACCTACTTGAACGTTTATGTTTACAAATACGCAGTGTTGACCTGCACTCTCGTTTTTGTGACCGAGACCTCGGCTCCTTGTCGTGTCCATGTCTACATCCACTGGGAGAGACGCCAAAAGGCCTGCATCGTCGTCTCTAACCCAGGAAGACAACGAGTCTAAGAACCAGCCGACGGATGGGAGCTTCCTCGAAGACCCTGAAGAAACCATTATCTCGGCTAACGATTCAGGTTTCATGAGTAAAACAATCATTGACACCATGCCTACCTCGTCCATAGAAGATCTGAAGCAGGCCCTAAGTGATCCACACTTAATCGAAGTACTTGCCAAAGCCGTCGTGAGCCGCGTCACGCAGGAGCTCCGCCTCGAGGTCTCTGGTCTGAGAAAGGCGATCGAGGCCAAAGATAAGCAGATCGAAGACCTGAAAGAGCAGCTCGACGGCTTTGAGCAGTACACAAGACGGAACAGCTTAACAATTGGGCCGGTGCCAGAAAGCATTGAAGAAAACACTGACAAAATAGTAAAGCAACTCGCAAAGGCTGTTGGTGTGGATCTCTGCGACGGCGATATAGATAGGTCTCACAGGGTAGGCCGCAAGCCAACCGGTGGCGAACAATATACACGATCCATTATCGTGAAGATGGCAACTCACCGGAAAAAAGAGCAACTCATGCGATCGAGGAAAAATCTGAAGAATGCCGATGTCACCAAACTGTTCACGAACCTGGAATGGCCGGCTCTAAAGAGAGGAAACTCAGCGGGACCCCAGCGACACCCCAACATATTTGTCA